>NW_025110664.1:274524-318390 GCF_011392965.1 Frieseomelitta varia
AAAAAAAAAAAAAAAAAAAAAAAATAAAAATAAAAAAAACATAAAAATAAAGATTTCACTGCGAGACGTATTAAACAGAACGCACGTTTTATTTATTTTTTTTTTTAATCAATTTATTTTTGTTTTCTATTATCCCTTTACAAATAGGGGTAGAATATATCTTTACATTGCTCATACGCATAACTTCGACCGACGGTGAAAACAATTTTTCCATCGCGTATGGAACAGTGTCGGATGGGTTGAAAAAACATAATTTTATCAAACAAGCTCGAACCACTTGTTATACACACACTGTAATGTTTGTCCCCTCGTGCATCAGATTACCGGAAAATAAATACAAATGATGAAAAAAAAAGCTAGCAGCTCTTTGAAATAAAAATTATTGAAACGAAAATAAATGGAGACCGGTGCTATTGCGTTTGTAGCCGAGATCGATGATAAAACGAGCCGCCGGTTTCCTTCCACGCGTCTGTTGATCGTCGCGCCAGGCTTGATCCAGTTCTGCCCGATAAAACGATTTCTCGCGTGCCATTGGAAACCTGTTCGAGCCCCAAACGCAGAAAGATTTACAGTTCCGTTCAAGCGAGGATCGGGATCTGCGAGAAAATAAATAGTCAGTGACATCATTGCTATTTCGTGTCAGACGCTGTTTATCGCGTTTTTATCTAGCGCGACAAGTTTCATGGGGACTGACGGGTGGAGCGTGCACCGGAGGGAAAATATGACTCGCCGCGCGTTCCACATTTTACGCGGTGTATTTCATACGAGCGGACGTAGGATAGGACGCGCGCGGTGAAGTGTCTTAAAAATTTCCCGCGACTAGTAGTCGCCTGGGGAGAAACTTTTCGTCGTGCGAGAGAAATGCTTTCGCCGCGTTAGAGAAATGCTCCTCCTTCGTTGCCGCGCGGGAGTGAAGTCTCGGCTAAGGGAAACTCGAAACGAAACGAAACGAAAGTCCCTATCGCTGGTAAATGAAATTTATTGGATATCGATTGGACGAGATAACCGTAGCTGAAAATGTTTCCATGCCGATAAAAACTCGTAATATCGGAGTTGCCGAGCTATAAAAAGTGTATTCTCTGATAAGCCGCTTCCAAAATTGATCCGACAAAGGTGTCGAGTCTGCCGGGTGTCCGATTGATAAATGTTGAAATTTGATCGGTATCGATCGAGTGTTTCTTATTTGCAGCGAAAGTGTTATTACTTGTATTTGCCTAGATTTACGGGTATATTTACCTAGAAAGGAAAAAACAATATTTCTATTCGGTGTAATTTTAAATGTTGATTTTGGAAGGTGGATGAATCGTTGCAATGTCTAAATAGATTGACGAATTTTTGGTTGCACAAAAGTTTCAAATTCTGATGAAATCTGTGCACAATCCACATATATTTATATTTGCATATATATATATATATATATATATATATATATTCTGATATATATTTTAACATACAAAAAGTTTCAAATTCTGATGAAATCTATGCACAATCCACATATATTTATATTTGCATATACTCTGATTTATATCTATATATTATATATATATATATATATATATATATATATGTAGATCATATTCTGATATACATTTTAACATAAAAAAAGTTTCAAATCCCGATGAAATCTACACACAACATCTCTACATATTTATATCTATATACACTCCGATTGTGAGATAACCTGATATACAAAAAGGTAATTCTGATGAAATCTATTACAACGACACGTCTACTCTAATTGAGACACTAAGTAAGAGTTAAATTAATGAATATTTCATTTCGAAAGATCACCCACTAACATTACACGTTGGACATGTCCTCTGTACTGAGATTATCCATATTGCTTTTCTCAAATGACACCTACTCTTCTCGCGATTCTGTTATGGATTCCTCTATTACGGATTTCCGCGAACGTTTCTTCCGCGAATTGTATTCGAATTTCTGCCTGGTTGCCACGTGAGACGTTTTCACGTTCACGACGTAAGTTTATCGCGACGTTTGCCTCCTGGGACAAATCCCTCCCCCGTGGCGAATGGCGAAAATCTCCGGGCGCGTCGGCAACTATACGTTATTTCCACCGCAGCGGGTGTAGAGTGAATGCACGGTGTGTGCTGGCCGGTTTGCATTGCGGTGCACAGCGTAACGAAGTGCATTTTAGCGCATTAGCCGAAACGCTCTGAAAGCCGCAAAGTGCCGCTTGCGTTAAGAACCGTTTAAACTGCTGCAACAAGCTGCGTAGGGAACGCTGCGCGTGATATAGCCTCTGTGTTGATCGCTGCTATTGAAGACGGTAAGATGTTTGACAAAGACAAACCAACGGTTTCTACAAATTAATTACAACATCGTGTGCGTGCGCAAAATCACGACATAAATCCGTGACATAAGGAGTCGGTGGCTTGGCAATACCGCGAATGGAACTTAACGAGATGACACTCCGAAGCTTTCGTGAAATTGCTGCACGATGTAGAATGGAGATCGTAGACGGATTTTATGAATCAAAGGCATCTCGCGTTTAGTTTTTTTACCTCTTCTGGTTCTACGAATTTTAAACAAGCTGTGTGAGAGTTTGTTCAAAATTGTACCATTAAAATACCGCGAGGGAATTTAAGAAAGCAGTCGGATATAGTTGCACATGATTTTTATATATTAAGTTTCGTTATATGTCAAATCGTATAAATTTCTTTCGTTTTTAGATATTAGATATACGCTTGAAGAATATATGTATATATATATATATGTATATAATTTTTTTGATTTTATAATTTTTTTGATAAAAGTAGAAAATTTGATACAATAGGGTAAAAGCTTTCTTTTTTTTTTTTTTTTTTTTTTGCAAATAATTCCAATGTCAGGAAGAAAAAGAAGAACTTTCGTCCGCAAGCTTTCGTGCAAGGGAGAACCTTGATTTCGCGTTCACCATTTAATATTTCATCGGGAGCTGACGATCGAGCTTCTTCCCTCCTCGGGGATAAAGGAGCCACAAGCGGAAAAGCGCGAAGGGAACCGCAAGAATGCTGGCACAAAGAGACTCGACGAATTCCGCGATCGATTCAGTTGGTCGACAGCTGAATAGAACAACGAAGAGAGGAGAGGAGACAGAGAGAAAGAGAGAAAGCGCCAAGCTCCCTCGGTTCATTCGATTACAACGGCTCGATTGTGATCGAGGTCAGGAGGTACCCGATGCACTTCTAGCTTAACCCGAGATAACTCCGAGGGGTCTAGCCTTCTTCCTTCTTCTTGTTTCCACGATGGTGCTCCTCGACGCTTCACGGAGCATCTCGAGAATACATACTTCACTCGGGGAGGGAACTTACCGCGGCTACCACGGCCCGGTAGATACAGACGCTGATTAATCAGCGACCTTTCTTTTTTTTCTTTTTTTTTTTTTCTTTTTTTTGTTTCCTTTTCATCGGAGCGGAGTAATCAAAGGAAGGAGTTTCGCAAATTATCGAGCGATCGGCACCGATTCTCCACGATGAACGACCCTGGGAGATTGATGAGTAGCAAGCAACTTCTACGCGGAATAATTGATGCGATTAAAGAGTGTTCGTTTCGCGTTTACTTTTCCAAGGGGGGGAGGGGTGGGCATTATCCGGTAATCTGATTCGCGTTCGTTACGCACGTAAAGTGATGGTAAACGAAAACTGCTGGTATTTATGGAAAATATTCGTTACCTTTGTTAATTGCACGTTACGTTCGGATGTAGGTTTGATTAATATCTGAAAAGAATATCATTAAACTTAATTTCGGGATAATTCGTAGTTTCTTTCGAAATGAACAGATAGTGAATTGTAGTATTCTATATCTTATATTTTGTATATATGAATTTGCTTCGATGTATATAATCTCAATGCTACGCAATCGTTTCGAATCTTTCATTTTGCGATATCTTGTTGGAATCATTCGATAGTCGCACTAATCATCGTTGTAAATTTAAAAATACAGAAAGATGAGTTACTGTTGCAAGTTAATCTTTAAGAATACTTCTTATCTCAAATACTAGATAGCACCTTGGAATCTACTATCTGTCACTCGTTTGTTCGCCGATAGTCTCCGCTGCTCCCAGAACGCTTTGCTTATTTTATCTTTTTGTCCAGCTTCCTTACGATCGTTTCGCGATGTCTGCTCTTGTTTCATGCACATTTGTATGATAAATCATTTCGCGATTGGATATCGAGGATTGTTTTTTTTTTAAATCGTTGAGTTTGAAAGGAAGAACAGGGATAAATACTATATGGCGAGTGATTTTAGGTTCGATCATTTAGATTTC
The DNA here is from genome assembly GCF_011392965.1 of Frieseomelitta varia. Classification (NCBI taxonomy): domain Eukaryota; kingdom Metazoa; phylum Arthropoda; class Insecta; order Hymenoptera; family Apidae; genus Frieseomelitta; species Frieseomelitta varia. The sequence continues at coordinate 278,795 of NW_025110664.1, forward strand.
TTTTATTTTCTTTTTTTTCTTTTCTCATAGTTAATCCTACTTTCCTCGAGTTTACCTGTTTCGAAATTGATACTACGTTACAACAAAATGTGTCATTGAAACATACATATATTTTAACTTCTTGCGCTGAAATGACGTGCCACGCACGTCGAGAATTTTTTTGTACCAAATTGCAGCATTTTCTCAGTTTTAAGTATATTTAAATGTAACCCAGGCAAAACAAACGATAAGTTTATTACTTTTTGATCATTTCCATCCAGCGATATCATACCGACGAGTTCAAAAGTAAAAGAAAGCGACGAATTATTGTATATACCGGTTCGATCACTCGTTATGGTCTGCGCAACCAGTTGCCAACGCGCAAGGGGTTAAACCTAGTATTGATGCTACAATATATAAGAAATATATAATTATACGATTTGTACAATTATATTAAATGTAACCCAGAGAAAACGAAGTTTATTACTTCTTAATGATTTCCATCTATTGATATAGCGACGAGTTCAAAAGAAAAAGAAAGCGACGAATTATTGTATATACCGGTTCGGTCACTCGTTATGGTCCGCGCAACCAGTTGCCAGCGCGCAAGGAGTTAAACTACTATTGATGCTACAATATATAAGAAAAAAGAAATATATATATATATAATTATACGATTATAAATATATATATACATATATATATATATATATAATTATACGATTCAATAATTTCCATCCAGTGATGTACCGACGAGTTCAAAAGAAAAAGAAAGCGACGAATTATTGTATACGGTTCGATCACTCGTTATGGTCCGTGCAACCAGTTACAAGCGCGCAAGGGGTTAAACCTACTATTGATACTACAATATATAAGAAATATATAGATATATATATTTATATACGATTTGTACAATTATATTAAATGTAACCTAGGCAAAACAAATGATAAGTTTATTACTTTTCAATAATTTCCATCCAGTGATGTACCGACGAGTTCAAAAGAAAAAGAAAGCGACGAGTTATTGTATACGGTTCGGTCGCTCGTTATGGTCCGCGTGCCAGTTGCCAGCGCAACGGGTTGAATGTTAAAAAATTTACAACGATCGGAGTCGGCCAGTTCGTCATCGCGTAGCAACCGTAGACAGCCGGTCTCTTCACGGTTTTGTCTTTGTCGATCGATTTCCATCGGTTCAACAGAGAGATACTCTCTCATCGGCTAACGTGACTCTGCTTGTAGGGGAGCGTATCCGACACGATCTACAGGTCGGTCGAAGGACAACGCTTGCGTAGGCAGGATAACTGCGAATGTAGTTAACCGGACACCCTCTCTCCCTCCTTCTATACCTCTCTTTAGGCCACACGTGCAACGTCGATGGGATATATCCACGTGCACTTGCACGCACACACGTGTATACGAGAGAGAAAGAGAGAGAGAGAGAGAGAGAGAGAGAGAGAGAGAGAGAGAGAGAGAGACTCGCAAGTTCATAGTTTCGGTTGTAGCGTGTAATCCTCGTGGACACCGCAAACATGTAATTAACACTTGCTCTCTCTCTACGAGCCGCTGCAGTCAGTCGAGATCGTGTTGACTATACCCGGTCTCTCGACTGTACGCCCGTGTAATCGTGTGCGCATGCCGGCCAACCTAACGAATAAGACCTGCTCTCTCTCTCTCTCTCTCTCTCTCCGTATGTGCTTGCCTGCTGTGCACCTACCGGCATGTAAATGTTCCGTCAGTTTTGTCGAATTTCGCTGTACGAGTTGCGGAATTGCGGAATTATTTTGCACGATGTTTTTCGTTTGACTTTGAACGTTGGAAATGATCGGAGAGAGGATATGAAACGTTGGAGATCGTCAGAATGGACACGAGTCGCTGGAAAGTTGGTCAGTCGATAGCGATAAGATTGGGATTCTTTTCGTTGTCTTTTGATTTTCAAAATTGTTGAAGAATTATATATAGGCTGAGTCGAAGAGTGATGGGCCCACTTTTTCTTTGGAAGAATTATTACATTTTAAATGTAATCGCTCTACATTTTAAATATAATATATTTGATGTTACATCTTGATATATTGTATACAATATAATTTATTGCATCCATTATATATAATATGACCTACATCTTAAATATAATATAATCTAGTGTAATATAATTTAAAAAGAATATGCATCCATTATGTATAATATATGATCTAAATATAATTATATATAATATGATCTTAAATATAATATAATTAGTACAATCTAATATAATCTAAAAAAGAATATATATATATATATTTGTAAAAATACACATAAATTTATAATGCCACAAACTGACAATCAAAGGATAATCATAAACTTACAAGACAAAGGAAATAGAAATTTCATTCAATGCAAAAGGCCGTTCCACCCTGTGTGAAACGTTAGAAATTATTAGAAAGGATACGAGTAGCTGGAAAGTTGATTGGCGAACGAATGTGGTGGCGACAAGGATAATTGGAAAATTGAGACTTTCGGTTGTTTTGGAAAATGTTTGATCGTTCTCCGGTGGTTTTTAATCTTTCTAATTTTAGATATTACTCGAGAATGTACGATAGACGTTAGAGATTATTGGAAAGGATGTACGAATGGCTGGAAAGTTGGTTAACTGTGAAAGTTGGAACGTAGAATGGTGGAATCGGTTTAACACATTTGCATCGCGATTGTAGATCGCACGTATTCGGCTCGTATTATCAAAGCCTATACCACCGATCGTCCGTAGTTCATCAAATCGTTCGTAATTTGTCCCGGTTTAAATATTTATCATTCTCTATTAGTATTAATTGATTATAATGAAATATCAGAGTACAAAGGATAACGTGCATTAATAAATATATTAATGGTATTAAATATTAATTATTAATATTATATGCTAATATTGGATATTAATAAATATAAAATTTCTAGTAAATCCCTGGCCGCGAATTATTCCGCATTTGGAATATTATTCCCCGCTTCGTGATACGAACACATTTTAGTTTATAACACACATCATGTTCTGCGATATAGCCTTACCTAACACCAAATATGGAAACTTCGGAGTAAAAGAATCAAAAATTATTCTGACCTTCGAAAGTTATCTGTAGAATAACTGATTGAACTCGTTCTTTACATTTCCATAATATGCTCGACGTGTTTTGATAAAAAGCACGAAAGAAGCGAAAGAAAAAAAAAAAAAAAATGAAATCAGTTACGACAGGGAATATAACAGAGTAGATATTTAAGAGTCATATCTCACAGTAGAATCAAGGAAATTATACAACTTTGTCCGAGTACAAAATTCTCGTATAATTCATACAGTGCGTAGCGTTAGGCAACGAAATTACACGACCGTTTCGTTTAATCCATCTTCCAGACAACTGCCTACGGAAAACGAGTTTCACCGCGAATTTCGCGCGGTGGAACTTTCGAAAAATCGATACGCTGTGTATACACCAGCGATCGCTAGAAAACTTAAAACCTATGATTTGCAAGTCTCCACCGGTGCATGAAAACTCGTTCGAGCCACGAACCATCTATCCAGCCCACGATCGATCGAACGGGCTCTACATATTCCTCGCGCATAACACACATTTCTCCTTTCTATATTATCTCAAACGTTCCTTTGCCTATCCCCAATAACGTTCGAAATCACGTTCGAGTTACCGCAGGAAGGCCCCGTGTCAACAGTGTTGTCCCCCTCCCCGAAAATCCGGTTCGAAACTTTCGTCATATTTTTCGCGCTCGGGATCACCTCCAGAATCGTTTCCAGAGCAGATACAATATTTCTCTTTCAGCGGCAGAAATTCAGAATCGACGCGAGGATGTACAAATGCGAATAATTTTCTGGAAAAAATGTTTCGGATCTGTCTGTCGAAATTCTTCTAGGGAAAAAGTTTTTGCCGCGTTTTGACGCTTTCGCACAAATTTAAAAAAATGAACGACGATGGTTTAAGTAATTTAAGTAAAATGAATGGAACACGTGCAAGTCATATGTGTGCAGATCGATTTTAATAAACTAAACAAATAAAATAAAAATTATACTATATATATGACTATACTATATTATACACTATGTTATAGCTATATTATATACTATATTATAGCTATACTGTATTATAATTATATTATATTATAGCTATACGGTATTATAATTATACTATATTATAGCTATACTGATTATAATTATACTATATTATATAGTATATTATAGCTATGCTATATTTTAATTATATTATATTATAGCTATACTGTATTATAATTATACTATATTATAGCTATACTGTATTATATACTGTATTATAGCTATATTGTATTATAGTTATACTATATTATAATTATACTATATTATAGCTATACTATATTATAATTGTACTATATTATAGCTATACTATATTATAATTGTACTATATTATAGCTATACTATATTATATACCTATTATATACATATTATAACTCTACTATATATATATACATATACATATATATATATATGTATATATATATATATATATATATATATGTATATATATATAATTCAAAAATCTTCTTTTAAAGTATCAAAAACCATTCAATCAGTTTTATTCTATTTTCAACCGTATTGGAGTCGAGTTAGCATTTCTAGTATATTATATCTATCCCGAGGAATTAAAATCCATCTATCTGCAAGTGATTTGTATTTAATAATTTTTAACTTCATAACTAACTGAGCTGCCGATATACCTGTCTATATTGTTCTTCAAAAATCGAAACATAAAGGCAAAAACAATTTCAATTTCGATTTTCTCTCTCAAGCTTACAAATACAGTAACGCGACATGATTTACCTTACTGAAACAAAATGTTATGCATTGAAATCTACTACAATTACCTTGCCAACTCTTACAATAATTACCATTACATCAATCTGCTAAAAATTACTGGCTAATTAACTTTAATTTAAATTTTGATCAATAACTTGTCCTAAGACCGGGGGTCGAAAATCCTTGTCAACAAGCAGTCTCGGTGCACGTTACCGTGGATCGCGGAGCGAGAGGCAACGTCGTAAATCGTCGGTCTTTCGAAACAACAACGGAGGGAATTTCCTCGAGCGGCGGTGTGGTGGTGGGTGAATCGCTCGGAATCGCGGATTCCCTGGAGAACAGCCGGTCGAAAACCACCTGCCAGCGAAATCTTGTTATCGCGTTGCGTTACGTTACGAGTTACAACATTGCGGGTTTATCCACGCGTGCGTGATTGCCGATGGCGTTTAGGTGTCTTTCGCTGTTTACTGTATGCCAGACGGAGCGAAACAAACGGTGCCGCGCGAGATCGTCTCGCCCCGCCTGGCCTCCTCTTGCTACGCCTGTTTGATTCCCCCCTTTTCTTCGCCAAGCCCCCGCAAATCGGCTAACGCATTACTTCCTGCATCCATTCGCGGTGCTCCTTCGCCGGTGAACAGCTGTGTGAAATTAATTATTCACCGGCGGGCATTGATGCGTATTCACGTCGCGCGCTATGCTCGGCTTCCGTCGCCTTCTCTATTTTCTTTCTCCTCTCCACCACCCTTTTTTTTCGACAAATTGGCGACCACAGGTGGAGAACAACAACAGGTGAGGATGAGTCACAGTTCTTCTTGGCGAAAGAAACATTTTTGTTTTTTTAATTTGACAGATCGTCGATTGATTTTGAGAATGGCACGTTGGCTCGTTTGTACTGAAGTTGTTCTTTCAATTTTATCTGTTTTTCTATCGGACGACTTCTTCCTCGCTTATTTTCGCGTCGCGGCTAGTCTCATTGTATTTTAAATTATTGCAAATATATAAAATGAGCTTCCTTAATTTAATTTTATTAAACATAAATATAATTATAATTATTAATTATTATTAAATTAGATACAATATAAATATAATTTTTACTAAATATAATTTAATATTCGACAATTAACTTTTCTACAGTTAATATCAATTGGTGTAAATAAGAAAGCTGCAGTTAAAAGTGAAAATTAATTTTGGCGGGCATTTTTAAGTATATTCAATATTGAAATACTACAGGGATTGATTTAGTCACAAGAATTTACATAAAGTTTATAAAATGTCAACCACTTCTTAGAAATGAATGTTACAAAAAATTTACATAAAGTTTAAAGTGTCAATAATTTCTTAGAAATGAACATTGTGTGTGTGTGTATATATATATACTCACTAAAATTAATTTTCACTTTTAATTGCTGCTTTTTCTTATTTACACCAATTGATATTAACTATAGGAAAGTTAATTGTCAAATATATTAAATTATATATACATATATAATATTATATATAAAATTTATTTTATTTTATATATATATATATATATATATATATATATATATATATAATATATGAAATGAAATAAATTTTATATATAAAATTATTTTATTTTATAAATATATAATTTTATACATAAAATTTATTTTATTTTATATATATATATATAAAACATATAAAATTGTATATATATATATATATACATAAAATTAAGGAGAAAAAATGTCAACTTTTTTTTATTGAACCGTAACTAGATGTCCAATTATTCATGCGCGATAATAAAAACGTCAACGTAGACACGTATTCACACGTATCTAAATTCTCTTTTACTTTTTTTAAATCCTCCTTGTTCTCGTCTTCTCTTTTAATTTTCTCTTTCTTATTCGCTCTCCTTTGAAACGAATCAAATTCTCCGTACCGAACCTTGGCCGATTCTCCTTCGAAGAAGAATCGAAGACTTGATGAATATCAATGGCGTTTAACGAGGATTTGTCTCGCGTGGTTTGATAAATGAAACTGCAATTGTTTCGATGGCGAGGGAAAGAGAGATTTTTAGCATTGGGTTACAATGGTTTTTTGATTTCAAAATACACGGAGACTGTAACGACACACTTGGAAACAGTATTGTACAATTTTAGGTTACCGGGCAAAATTTATTTCTCATCGGTATCGATAGAAGAAAAGGTCTAATAATACGCGATCCTCCGTCCGGTAGTTTTCGCATAACACGCGCATAACGATTAATGGGGGCAAAGTTTAGACTGCAAAGTTTGCCCGTGTTTTACGTGCTGTTGCGTTATAATGTGATACCACACACGTTTTAGTTAGATATTCCAACCGCTATATTCCGCTACTTTCGCGGAATTAAGCCCTAGTTTATTACTGTGAAATCCGATAACTATTTTTTGGTGTTTAACTTGCAACATACGAAATCAGCCCCAACTTTGCCAATTAAAATATACCTGTAACTTTATAGTTACGTTTCATAAAATTTATAAGCTAAACGGATACACCGCGTAATATTAAAGGAAAAATGTTGAATTATTTTGCGAGAAATGAAATTTTCGTCTTTTATACTTACGAACAACTCTGTTTCTGTTATTACAAAGATAACTCAGACACGGTTAATTTGTTAATCAATTCTTCAAAATTATTCAGACCCGAGTGTGTCATTTATTTCGAAACGATCACTTTGTTAAATTGCCATCGTTCCAAAACGAATAAACACTTGACTCTGAATAATTTTTCGAAATTCACCGAGCAAACGAGATGCCGTAAATATCGGAGAAAAATTAGCGCGAGATCATTTGCCAGCAAGAGTGAAAGATTGTGGCGATTAAAATCGTCTCGTGACAGCCGCGAGCTTTGTTTACGCGGTTGGGGCAAATGACATATGTATTTCGGGTATTCGTAGCACAATGTTACCAGTATCGCGGAGTGTTCGATGAACATCTGCCAGACGCGTGCTTTAAGAAATCGAAGACAATAAAGAAATAACAAGATCATTAATTTAACCGCTGGATTATTAATGTTTCTCTGTGGTGGATTTATTGCAGGGACCGCCGCAACCTGGACAGCAAATTAAATTCACAGTCGGAGAATCCTGCGATAGGATCAAAGAGGAATTTAACTTCTTGCAGAACCAATGTCACGCGTAAGTGAGACACATCTTGTACCATAATTAATTGAGAAACAATTTCCTGTCGCGCCTCTTTAACGCGTTATCATTGTATTCATCACTCGAATACACTGATTCAATTTTTTTGGTTACCGTCTATTATATATGCATGATACAACGAATTGTGTTTATTATTTTATATATACTTATTTTATATATACATTATTTTATATTATATACTTTGTAATTATATATTGTATTTATAATTAATTTATGCAGATACGAGTGTATGGTTTACACTAGCACTTAACACTAGAATTACCAAAATGGTCAAAATGACCAATTTACAATTTTTGTTGGATATTTCACAGATTGTAGAACAGTATATTTTTATTTTAGAGATTTTGAATGAAATAGAAGCTCGTGCACTTTATTTTTTTATTTTTCATGTGCTTTCGTTTTTCATTTTTTTCTGATGGAAATTTTACGTTTCAACGCGCCGGTAGTTTCTGGTGTTGATACACATTGGAGGAAATTATTCAATATTATTTACAATAGCAGTTACAAATTACACGGAAATTGCAAGTATAGAAACCGATTCGATTCTAATTTAACTTGCGAAAGGCAAACATGAAAATCTCTGACCTCGCTGACGAGTCACGTCGCTGAATGCGAACGAAAATCAAAATCGCCAAGAACCGCGACAAGAATAAAAGAGAAGCGGGGGGTACAAGTGCCCTTTCGGAGCAGCGATATTAAACTAGAGTCCGCGGTAAAGGCGAAAGTTAATTACAACGGGGCGTAAGTGGAACATAAGAACAATCATCCGGAGAAATTCTGACTGGAGGTCTTTGTACCCTTTGCCAAGTCACCTTATTACAGTTCCTTTTCTTTCCTTTTCTTTCTACCCCACTCTCTTCTTCGAGTTCCAAGGGAATTAATATTAAAAAAGACTGGTTTGCGAGGCTAATCCGAAAAAAAGAAAAAAAAAAAAAAGAAAAAAGAGTGCCCCGACTCGAATAAGTTTATTAAATCGCGCGACCGAAAACAAAAGGATGGAGTAGACGAAGAGGACAAGGAAGAAAGTGTTGAGGGCAGAGAAGGTGAAGAAAAAAGGGTGAGGGGTGGGATTGGGGGGGGGGGCAAGAAGAGCCGTAAAACGATTGAAGTCGAGCCGGCACCTGCTCATCAGCCCTTTCAGCTTCTCTCCTCGGGCTCTTCTCCTTTTGTCTGCAAGTTGCATACGTAGCCGGCAGCTATCGGGGCAGCTACCAACCCCGTCGCGCGCGCGGATCAGAGAAAGAGCCTGGGAATTCGTGCAGCTGCTGCTTCCTTGGCTTTGCACGCGATAGCACACAAAAGCCATAAGTGATTTACGACAGCGTGGCTATTGGCAGACACGTAATGACACCCGTGCGCCGCGTAGCCACCGCGGAATACGAAATTAAGGAAGCCTCGATCCTCGCTGCTGTTGCATTTTTCAGGCGTTTCGCCGATCGAAACTTTCATTGTTCAGTACAAGCTGCAACTTCCCAGCCGGAAGTTTCCGAGTTTCTTTCTTTCTTTCTTTCTTTCTTTCTTTCGGTCTTTCTTTTTCGTCGTCTCTCTCTCTTTTTCATTTTTTTTCCTTCTTTTTCTTTTTTTCCTCTTTGAAGTTGGCAAACGTACACGGCATTGTTCTCTCTGTCGATGACGCGCGGGGTATAAGAGCAGTGCCGCAGAGAGACGATAGATGCGATATTTCAAACGTTGCGCGGCGTGCTGTACACGCGAGAACGAGCAGCAAGTGGTATAATCCAAGTGGGTTCTGTATTAAAAAATGAATGGAAAGAGGTGGATGATGTGTTCCTTGGTGGTCTTCAGGAAGCTCCGTTTTCGAGAAATTCGTGCTCGCGCCGAGTGAAAGTTTTTTTTTGCTTCGTTTTTCTCGAAAGGATTGAACTTTTGCAGACAATCGTGGATTCAGTGATCGATCCTTTGACGTACGAATTAAATGAAACTCGATACGACCAAACGATGATGTTTATTTTTCGTTTCAACATTTGCGTAAACTCGGACGAAAGATCATTTTTACACTACTTGTCATATCGAGCATGTAGAAAAATATTTCTTTCGTCTTTGTATTACGTATTAACTTGCGAACGTCTTTGTCGACTTGTGCTTAGAAAACGCGTAACATTTCCCAGACATTGTTACGTTGTAAGTCTATAAATTACACTATACAGAATTTTACAGAACTTTTATTCAAACAAAAGGAGACTTTTTTTCACTCCGAAATTTACTTGATGTAGGAAGTGTTGCTAATGCTGACTAAAACTGACCGTGAGTCCTTCTTGACGCTCTTATATCTTATATATCCTTGGCTAAGTTACTCTGTGACGACTCATATCTAACTAATTCCTAGCAACGTCACTGTATGTCAAGGGTTTAAAACCACCAGTCGATAGAACAATTTACTCATTACGATACTATAATTATCAGAATATTGTAACTAAATTGTTCGATCGAAGGAGGGGGGAGGGGGGGGGGCAAACCGTTTGTGCGACACGAGTCGATTTTAATTTACGCTGTTAGATTAGTCCTCTGAAATGTCTCTCCACGCGTGAACACTTTCAATAGGATACACCAAAGTTATATTTGAACGACGATCTAAATTTGCATGCTATGCACACGTACGTGTGCGTTTCAACAGAACGAAAATATCCGATGACATTTCCATTCATCAACGTTAGAAATTGGCAATCGTTTTGATGTATAATTAACGACGCGTCTATGGGGAGCGCACCAGACGTAATCAAATGCACGTGCAGCCAAAGTGCGTTCGAACTTGATGTTCTCAAGAATGAAGCTCCGCGTTCGCATTATCCTACTCTATATTTTTTTTCATTTCAACTTTTTTCTCTTTGCTACTTTGATTCTACCGCTCATTACCGAATATTCTGTAGTTCGTTGAAGAGAGAGAGAGAGAGAGAGAGAGAGAGAGAGAGAGAAGCATAAATGGCCATCGCGCGTGCACGCAATTACGTATGCATGATCGACGACAATTAATATTAACATTATGCTAATAGAGGCGAGCAGAAAGATCGCGGGACTCGTTGCCCGAATTAGTGGATAATGTAGCTGTGTGTGACACACACGTGATCACGCACGCGTGTTGTCTGTACTGTAGAAATAACACTGGCAAACGATATTTCACGCCAGTTAAAACATTAGAGAGCGGATGTTTGTACAACGTCGGTTGCCAAAGATTCTCAATGAAAAAACGTAATTTTATTCGAGGATAGAATATAAATATCTCTGCTGTAGAAACGCAATACGCGTAAGTGTGTGTTTACTCCAGTTTTGGAAACTGTGTAGTAAACTGTTTGTTTTGGAAAGAATTTTATTGACGTGTCATTTAAAGTGGGACGTTTTTTTTTTTTTTCTTTTTTTTGAAAAGTCAGATTTGTGTTCTGGTCAGTTGTGTGATCGAACTACGCGTGAAATAATTTTAAATAATACGACGATACAGTACGGGCGTTTATTCGTTGGAAAATTTTCAATACCGTTTCTCTGGAACGTAAAATAGAAAATGTTCCCGGCTAGAAACTTTGCAGGCACGCTGCTTGTTACGTCGCAGCGACGTGATTCGTGTTACAAATTCTCTCGAAATGTAAAACTGAGAATCAACTCTCGCTGTTCGGTAAGAATCGCGGAATATACCACGAGAGGCACAAGTTTTAATACTTTAATTAGCATCTGTGTTGAAACATGACCTCCATCTCCGAGAAAAGAGAACGCTACAACTACCACAATGATGAAAGTGAGCAGTAATTTTTTTTTTTTAATCGAAACTTTATACTGTGCTCTTTACTGTATCAGAAACTTTTGTTCCCCATTCTACTCTCACTTCGTTTCTCTGATTTCAAATTTCGTACCATCGTATTCATAGTTCTAGCGTTAACTACCTGAAACTTAAAAATGGCCAAAACGATCAGTTTATAATTTATATAAATTATATTATATAAATTATACATTTATAATTTTTGTTAAACGCGAAACGTATAAAGTGTATTTTTAGGGATTTAAATAATTTTTCGTAAAATGTACAAATAGAAGCTTGTACACTCCGTTATAAAGTATTAATATAATGATGAAAATTTTACGTTTTGATCGTTGGTAGTCCAGTGGTAAGATACACCGTCCACCACACACACACACACACACACACACACACACACACACGCGGAAATGTACAGTCTGTAGAAACATAAGATAGTACCGAAATCATTTAATCTGTATGTATTCCCGTTTCTCTCTGTTCGCAGGTTGAAGCTCGAGTGCGAGAAATTGGCCACGGAGAAGATCGAGATTCAGCGACATTACGTGATGGTAAGGAATTACCATTCCGTAACACTAATTCCGGTTAAGTCCCGGGGTGCTTCCTTTCTCCCTCTGTCCCCTAAAGTTTCCCCCTGCTGTTTCCTTCTCGGCTCTCCCTTCCTCCCCTCTGCCTCTATCTCTCGCCCGTTTTCCGTATCCAGGATAATCATGCTTGCTCGACCGCTAAACCACCTCGGCTTCTTAGCATTAATTGCATCCTCGCCGCACCGACTTTACATTGGCCTGTTACGCCGCGCACATTTCTCCCTTCTGTTCAGGTATAACAGCTCTACACGTACAGCCTCCTCTCCAAACGCGCGCGCGCACACACACACACACACACACACACACACACACACACACACACACACACACACACACACACACACACACACACACACACACGCACACACACACGCACAAATACACAGATACATACGCACAAATACTACCAGGCACGTGTGCTCGTCTGTGTATTGTGTATCTGTATATTTATCTTGCGCACCTACTGTGCATAGCTAATGATTCCAAGAGAGCCAGAGGTTCTCATTGATTCGAGGACCATCGATTCGGGACACCTCGTAGCGATCGTAATAATATTTTAAGGGGGCAGTATGACGGGCCGAAAAATTTCGTATACTTTAGAGGGCTAGTAAAAAGAAAATACTACACATTTGATTGACGTGAGCTTTCGCGGTTTATTTATAGCACATTATGAACTATAAAAGGCAGCATTAAAAGAGAAAAAAAAGAGGGCTCTTATTTAACTTTTCAACGGCATCCTTTTTACATAACTTTTTTTTTACATTGCCTATCGGTGTGCACGGATTCCAGCCAAGCAGGATTAGCTGCAACGAAAAGGCAAAGAAAGTTCAAAAGTAAACAATATTCTCTAGGGATTGACGATCCAACATTTTCATTTCTGTGAAGATTATGAAAATGGCAGCTATTTGTTTCTGGCGTATCGAATTTACGCCAAAAATTTCTACGTTTTTTGTTTATATTTTTCGAAATTGTTAAAAATTAAGAAATGTTCGATCGTTAATCTCTAGTAAATGTTACACTAAAGACACGTACCAAGTTTCACAGTAATCGATTGGTTAGATTCCAAGATATCTTGCACACCGTTTCTAAAATCCTACTTTCGAGAAAAAATTATTATTTAATAAAATATCATTATATATAATTATTTTAATATATATATTTAATAATATTTTTATATTATGTTATATTAATTAAGTTTCAGAATGTCATTTTTCGTATGTATCCCTTACTTACTTTTTTTTACTCATATATCGCGGCTCACAGTTCTTAAAATTTACAACTAAATTGAAACCAAGTCCCCTAATATTCGATTCGCCGAAAGTAATATTTGAATCGCACGATTTACACTTTATAATACTGCTTAAAGTTGCAAACAGTGATTGCAAATTCAATTATTCTGTATCCGCGGATTTATTATTATAAAATAAGTCGTTTTAAAGGCTAGGACCTTTTGTATCTTATTTCTAAGACTTCAAACTACTATTTAGAAAAAAAAAATCGATTTTTTGAAAATTTCACACTGTTCTGATCCCTTAAAGTAGCGTCACAATTGAAAATTATTCAATTTCACGTTGGAAGAGTATCAGATCATTAGGGGTGAATTTTGGGAGAAAATTAGAGTTCTGTTCTTTTTACTAATTTTTTTTTTCTTTCAGAAACTTTCAAATAATTTCTTTGTTTTTAAAGTTCACGTACCGGGAATGTAGTTCGAGACTTATTTTACGTCGAGAATATTTCGCCCAAAATTGCAATATTTTTCTCAGTTTTAAGTATATTGAAATATAATCCAGGCAAAAAAAGAAAAAATAATAATAATAATGTGACAGTGGTTACCATAGATAGTTATATATTGTGGAATGAATATACAAAATGTTTGTATAGAAGAATGAGTGTGGCGAGAGTGTGCATATAATTGTGGTGTGGTGTGATCTGAGTGTTTGATATATTTCATGGCAGAAGAAAGAACGAATGTGAGAGATGTATGCGAGAAGAATTGAGAGCGAGCATGGTGACGAGAAACAGTTGTGAAGATCTCCAGACGCAAAGCACGAGAGACGAGATAGAGAGTGAATCGATGAGAGGTAAACATTGTATGTGTTTCATAATTTATATTAAATCTATCAGTAATCAGTGTGTTTGTAATTCGATCCACTAACAAATAATAATAAATTTATTACTTATTAGTAATTAGTAATTTCTATCCAGTGATGTACCGAATGAGTTCAAAAAGAAGACAAATTTATTGTGTACTTTGGTTTGGTCACTCGTTACGGTCCGCAATCGGTTTGCCAGCGCAAGAGGTTAACGTGGTACGAATGAATCAGTGTCAATCCTTCTTTTCCAGTTCACTCGCGTTTCGCAGTCGAATGATTCGCGTCGCGTCGAAAAGCGATCCGAGGCTCAGAATTCTTGGAAGTCTTTGGTAATTCTTGAATGACTTAGATATCTCGGATGTATCTTGAAAGTCTCGGCGAGTCTCGAGAGTTTCGATAGGTCTCGAAAGCGTGTTAAGTATTCAGTATCTTGCAAGCATTTACGGAAGTGGCACGAAGTATTAATAAAAGTCGGGAACTTTCGATTTATTTTAGAGGGGTGTGGAGACTTCGGAAAGACACTCGGGAACGAGCTCTCGAAATTATTGAAATAATGCTGCGTGTTGAAACTTTAAAGCTGACTTGACCTTTGAGATAGCGAACTCCGAGCCCCGACCTTTGAAATCGTACTACAAATTATCGAGATCGTGCAAGTTGAAATTTTAAGACGAGTCCCGACCCTTGAGGTCGATGCTATAAATAATTCGAGTGTTCCGTGATCTTGAGGAACTTCCTTCTTATCTTCTTAAATTCTTAAAAACACCCAAGACTCAGATCTGAAGAGTTTGAACGTTCGAAATTGTGCCTCAAATTATTCAAATCATGCTTGCAAGTCGAAGTCTCAAGATAACTAACCCGAGTCAGCAAACCTTCGAGAAACTTCCAAGTTGAAATTTTCATCCTTAAAACGTCCAAGACGTCAATCTGAAATCTAAGAACGAGTCTGAACCTTGGAAGTCGTGCCTCAAATTATTCGAATCACGCTTGCAAATTGAAATTTTAATTTCGAGACAACTGACTCATTTTGAAATCGTATTCCAAATGCTCGAGTCTCCAAATGCTTCATAGTCTTGAGAAATTTCCAAGTTGAAATTTTCAGTCTTAACACTTTTGCAACCGGGAACGCAATCCTACGTCATTCCAAATTCTTAATATATTTTATATTTCACGTTATTAATAAATACCGCGCAAATTGTTATGTAAAGTAAATATGTAAATTTTATATACTTGTAAATTCGTCACATTCATTTTATTAAAAAAAAAAAGAAAAAAGAAACTATTTTTCCTATACGCATTTAATTTTTTAAAATTACTTTGAGAACGTTTTGTCTGTCGCGAAAGTGTTAAACCATTCAACTTTCAGACTCGAGTCTAAAATCTGAACTATTATATAGTAATATAGTAATATATTATATAGTGTGAGTCACTAAAAAACTGTTATCTAAAATATTTCGTCTTCCATTTATATGGAAAACCAATTAATTAATTAATTAATTAATTAATTTCAAGTTGTATCAAGTTTCGTACCACTTACAACAATGAAACAAATGGAATTTTCGTATTCCAGTTATATGGAAAAAATTGAATTATGTCCGATTTCCAGATTGATAGGCGACGTGAGTCGAAATCGGAATTATCACCATCGAGATACCATAGTCTTGAGATGCTTCCAAATTGAAATTCGAACGCCTATTACTACGTAGGTACTTACCACTACCCGTCTTCCCGGACGCTTAATGACAAAGTAATACAAGCTGGGCGAAGGTGCGCGAGCAATGCTGAAGGATAATGTAGTTGCCCTGGTTCGCTTGTACCCGAATGCTTTCCAACGATCGACCGCCGTAAACCAGTCTAATTATACCGATCCGCGTGTCCCGCGAGGAAATCCGAACCGCGTTCGCTCGCCGCACGCAAGATGCGATTTATTGCCGGGCGTTTTCATGGTAAATGCCTCGCAGTTAACCCTCGTGAAATTGGACTGCGTGCGTGTGCGGGGATATTAAGGGTGGGAGAGAAGGGTCTATGGAGAGTGGGGCGTGGTTGGAGTTTATTGTGGCCTCGGCGACATAATTAATTGACGCTGATATCGCCACTGTTTCGAGCGATGTAAAAAAGAAACAGGGGGACGATTTTTGACGTCTTTCGAGTGTTAATTGGAGAAATGCTTCGTGCGCCGGACGTGCGTTAGGGTGTTACGAAGTTTATGGAGTAGAAAGTATTTGTCCATAAGCTTATTTTCTAAAGAATATATATATATATATATTTTTTTTTTGTTTCGTTGTTGTAAGTGGTACGAAACTTGATACAACTTGAAATTAATTAATTGGTGTGTAAATACTTTTTGGAATCAGCGTGCGTCATACACAGCCAAATGACAGATAGTAATGTTTCAATTCGTTAACTGACGTTACAAAAAAGGAAATAACTGAAGTATTATGAAGAAAAAGATCTCGCTGTGATTACTCATTTCACACTCCTACGTCCTACGCAACGTATAATTTTCGTATATTTCACTCGAGATCGTCAGAAAATTCAACGTCATTCGACACGTCGTAAAAAGAAAAAAAGAAAAAAAAATAACCTAAATATAGAAAACCGCTAGATCATCGCTGTTAAAAGAGAGAGAGAGAGAGAGAAAAAAAAAGAAAACGAACGTGGAAAATGACGTCCTTACAATTTCATCTGGCTCTGATATCGCAAATATAAAATAAAGAACTAGAAGGGTATAATACGGCGTCTTGTTCGAGACACGTATATCGCTCTGATATACTAATTTATCGTGGCCCCTTACTACTCTGGCGTGGCATTTCGCCTTAGGTCCTGTTTTTCCTCGGACATTCCGGGTCGGGTACGAGGGAGTGTCTCTCTCTCTCTCTCCCTCTCTCTCTCTCTTTCTCTCCCTCGGCCCCTTTCTTGCTGTTCTTGCACGGGGCGTTGTACAGACTTAATTGGCGCGGAGGCGACTAGTTTAAACACGATTAATCAAGCGAACGAGCCAACACGGCCTCCGCGCCGTGCCGGAGGAAGTCGCCGTGGAGAGAGAGACTCCATGGAGATTTATCGACACGAGCCACGTTGTTCCTCCAGCGAATGTCCCTAAGACGCGTTCTGTCTCATAATTCCTGTTACCGTGGAATGTAGATTTCGTAACCCACGGGACGTTATTATTGCATGTAACATGCACTAAACGCATTGTTCTCGTCCGCTAACGAATACCAACTTCTATTAACGTGACTCGTAGATATCGTCAGCCGCGCTGATACTCCCCCCCGCCCCCCCCCCTTACGTATGTCTGAATTTTCCATTTTTACTGGTTATTTTCAGGTAATAATCGTTTGCGTGTAATTTCTACTTTTTATCGTAACGTTAGTCGTTATAAACGTGACTCACTATTTATAACGACTCGGTTATTATAAACGTCACTAAATATTGTCAATCGCGATATATCTGTATTGTCTGAATTTTATTTTATATTCAGAGTCATCTGAATTTTACTAGTTTGTTTTGTAGCATTTAGTATTTTATTAGTGTATAGTATTTAATATTCTGTATTTTAGTATTCTATTTTGTATTTAGAGTCATCTGAATTTTATTAGTTTATTTTACAGAATTTAGTATTTTATTAGTGTATATTATTTAATATTCTGTATTTTAGTATTTTATTTTATATTGAGAATCATCTGAATTTTATTAGTTTATTTTATAGCATTTAGTATTTTATTAGTGTATAGTATTTAATATTCTGTATTTTAGTATTTTATTTTATATTCAGAAGTGTCTGAATTTTCCATTTTATTGGTTATTTTTAGGTAATAGTCGTTTGCATGTAATTTCCACTTTTTATCGTAACGTCAGTTATTATAAACGTGAGTCACTATTTATAACAACTCGATTATTATAAACGTGACTAAATATTGTGAATCGCTATATCTGAATTGTCTGAATTTTATTTTATATTCAGAGTCATCTGAATTTTATTTTATATTCAGTCATCTGAATTTTACTAGTTTGTTTTATAGCATTTAGTATTTTATTAGTGTATAGTATTTAATATTCTGTGTTTTAATATTCTATTTTATATTCAGAAGTATCTAAATTTTACATTTTACTGGTTATTTTCAGATAACAGTCGTTTAATTTCTACCTTTTGTCACAACGTTAGTTATTGTTATCACTATAACATTATCAAGGAATTTGAAATCATTGTGGTCATTCGGGTAATTTTCTTAGATTAAATTCCTTGTGACAACGGAATTCTCAATTTTGTATAAAGAATAAGCGTATAATCCACTTGAAATTCCAGTTGTCTTTCCTGTCTAAATTATGTCTATCAAGATCTCCGCCATACGTCGTTGCCTGAATTCCAAAACGTCCCAAACATAATTTTTTCCTTGTCTGCAGTTAGGTTTCTTCTCTCCTTGACACCTTGGTTCAATATAATAATACTTGGTTCAATCGGCAAACAACTTTTCCTCCATTCGAGTTCTCCGATGGTAGTCGATCGATTTCCATCTGAAATGAAAATTTGTCAGGCAGAATTATACTTCCGGCACGCCTTGGCCCGATCATTTACCCCTCCTTCTCTCTCTCTCTCTCTCTCTCTCTCCCTAAGAGCAAAAGCAGTTCGAGCAATAGCACCGCGGCGGCAGTAAAAAAGGCCCAGGTCTCTAACAAAAGACCGCTTGTTAACTCGCTTAAACGACGTGTACAGAGTAGATCTCGGTGGGGTGTCGGTGCCAAGGCGGAGCTACAGCGATGAAGGGTCGCGAAGCAGAAGAAGAAAGAGTAAGAGGAGAAGAAGAAGAAGAAGGTGGAGAAGGCGAGAGAGGGTGGTGGGAGGAGCGGTGTTGGCGAATCGAGGGAGATCGCGTGCTTTTTCTCGTTCTCTTTGTCGAGTTCATTAACAAGCGCCACGTTAAGGACGCTCGGTGTACAGGGGTCGAGGCCCGTCACGTTAATTTGTTGTGCAAGCCATAATGAGTCGCGGAAGTTGGTCCAGAGAGTGCGCTACTACTACTAAGGGCTGCTGCTGCCGCCGTCGCCGCCGCCGCCGTCGTCGTCGTCGTCGTCGTCGCTGCCACCGTCGGTGTGCTGCTGATCGTCGCTGCCGCTTCCTGGCTGCTGCAGTTGATCTTAACAACCTCTGCCTCCTGCCCTCTTCGCCCTCTGCTTGCCCCCTTGCCCCTCGTTCTTCCTACCCGTCGTTTCCTCGACGTCGTCTCTCCACTCCTTTTGCCCCCGCGCGTTCCTTCTCTCCCCTTCCCGCTCGGTGGCTCGCTTTTCCCCCTTCTCTCCCTCGGGTGGAATAACTTACTTACGACGCAATTAATTCGCCCGTGTAATTACGAGGCTAATGGCCCGTAAAATTAAGAACCTGTACCTGGCTCTGGAGCGTGTTGCACGCGTTCTGCTACCCTTCCGTTTCTCCCTCACCCCCCTTTCTCTCTCTCTCTCTCTCTCTCTCTCTCTCTCTCTCTCTCTCTCTCTCTCTCTCTCGTCTCTGTCTCGCCACCGTCGCCCTGCTACCTCGCTATAATCTAGACGACCCTAATAATTATACTTTGCCCAAAGTTTCCATGTATTAGCATGTCTAACGAGCAACGGTGCCGCGTTGTTTCCGGGAAACGACAGAGCATTAATGGCTCGCTGATGCGCGGCGCCGTATAATCCGTTCTGTCGGAGCCACTCACATGCCAAATCGATATTTATTTATTCGAAAACCGTATGGGAGGAGCACGTGCATACAGACTGTTAGGCATCGTTCTTTCTGGACACCTAGACGACAATACTTAACAACAAGACGTAATCGATCGATACGATCTTACGAGTTTCGACGCGATTGCGCGTGAGGATGTTTCAGAAGCCCGTTTCCGTTACACGGTTTTAATAACCGGCCGTTAAAGCGACGTATCGCGGGGACCTTCTCCCCCCAGAGAAGGGGGGCAGAAGAGGATGGCAGAGGCGCGAGGAGTGGGCAATAATTGCGCGAGCAAGCCGCGAAATTAGATTACAGCCGTGCCAGCAGGAAATCATGGCGCGTTTAATGGCGGCGATGAAATAAAGAAAGCCACTCGCGGCAGGACCATTTTCATGCATTACGCTCTCGGCTACGATGCATTATTATACATTATGACGCATTACGACGCGTTATACCGCGGTTATGTCAACCAACTTCGCCGCAAGTCTTTCCATGAATTATGTATGCGTGGACTATCTCTCTCTCTCTCTCACTTCTCAATTTCTACTGGCGTAACTTCAATATCTAGTAAAAAAAAAATCTGGCCAAACTACAATAGAAATAGAAGCATCTCGCGGTGATCATATCGTCGTTTTATTTCCGTGACCGCGGAAATTCATTCTCAACCCGTTCGGATCAAAGGAGGAAAGTTCTTCTCTCTCTCTCTCTCTCTCTCTCTGTTTGATCGAGAATCTCCAACGGTTTTGCGCAACGATTCCACAGTAATGGAACGTAAATCTACAACATCTCTCTCGCCGCGGCCATCTTTTCCCAGCAATTCCAATACGTATCTCAAGATCCAGCAAGTTTATTTATGCAAAGTCAAACTTCATTCTACACGTCCGTGTCGCAGACATCCATTATCGGAGCCGGAGGTTGGATCACGCTATGCACTTAGTCCCCTGACAGAAAATCGACGAACAGAAAGTTAAACAAATACGTCCACGTCAAATCCGAGCTACGCTGTAGACGTCATAAACAGCGGCCATCGCGGAAAGAAGCCGGACTGGATAGAGCCTCGCCTATTCATCGGACACGCTCTCCTCGCGATTTCAATGATCCATCAATTGGCAAAATGGCGGAAGGACTTCTGACAGCCTGGTCTACCCAGCTGGGGGAATGGTTCGCGGTCTACTTTCACGTTCAATCACGTGGCGGAAAGTCGTAGTTTTCACGCGGGAAATTTCCGTGGAAATTTTTTCACCGTTTTCGTTCGACTTTTAAAACAGTACTGATGCGAAGCCTCTACTTTGAAACGTAAAGTACAAGATAGAAAGAGAAAATGTCCATCAGCCATCATAGATGAATTCCACATCTTCGATTTGATGAAAATGTAAAAGACAATTGACCTGTCGCGAAATTGACCTCGACCTTGAATTTCGACGTCAAAAAATTTGATTTCATTACACTCTATAAAATTATATAAAAATTGTTTGCATTACACTCTACTTGTCACGAAGTGATAAAAACTTTGCCAAGGAACCACAGGTCGTAATCTGACAGTTCTCTTGAAAAATGGCGAAAATTTTAATCATTTTTAATCATTTAACACTGTGGACGTGTACCAACAGTGAGTTCTGGATTCTTAGGTTTCGTTAACGTTCGATTTACTACTACTAGTTGTAGTATATAATGTAATAATAATCAATATACAATATACAGTGTAATTATCAAATAATAATAAACTAACTGTTAACATTATTCGAAACATAAACATTATATCCACGCCAACTCTAGAACCATAAAGTCGCTGTTAGAACGCACGTGTCTGCAGTATTTCAAAAGAACTATCAAGTAAATGAATCTTCGTGATGAGTAGAACACAGATTAAAAAAAAGAAAAATTTGACCTTAACATTCAAGATTGCGGCAGGTTCTTTACATGTTCTTTTCATCAAATCGAAGGTGTAGAATTCACCCATGATAGCCACGGACAAACTTTCCCTTCCACCCTGTACTCGAAGGAACGAAAAACAAAGCTTCACCTCGGCAACAGATTCGAGAGTGGAAAATCTTCCAGTGGACGTGAACGATTGGAAAAATAAAAAACCAGTCAAACGTGCACTTGAACTGCGATTAAAAATTCCTAGAAATTCCGAGAGAAATGTATGTTCTACATACGGTGGAGTTTCATTTGTCTCGAATAAATAAGGCAAATGATTGCAGCGAACTTTGAAAGGTTCGTTCGTAAAAGTTAAAGAACCTTACGAAGGGAAGTGGTACTTGCATAGTGAGACTTGGCGATGCATGCATGTATGTATGTATGTATGTATGTATGTATGTCTACAGGAAAAGGGGGAACAAGATGGAGCGTGCGAGCGTGGCTTCCCTCCGGAAACGGCGTCTGAAGGCTGACTTTGCGTGCCTGACCTCGAAGAGCTGGACTCACTGGTCACTTCCCGTTCTACTTCTTTCGAGTAGATCTCGCTAGTTCGCTACTCTCTCTCTCTCTCTCTCTCTCTCTCTCTCTCTCTCTCTCTCTCTCTCTCTCTTTCTTGTTCTAGCTACGAGCCGCGTTACAGCGTCGGACATTGTTTACAAGATCGGCGAATCACGCACCGACGCAAATTAAACCAGGCTATTCTTTCGCCTCGAAGGAATTACGCGCGCCGCTGACCTCGCCGTTTTTCAATCGAACGACGTTTCGGACCCGAGATTCGCCGGCGATGCATTCTTTCGGCTCTTTACAACCAGAACGAACGAGCGCCTGTGGTTTGCTGTTACTCGTTGGAAACGTAGCTGAAAACGCAGTGAAACAGCGGGGGACAAAGTCACGGGGCGATTCCCGCTGGTAGATTATCGGGTCGTTCAGTCGCCGCTAGAATTTCAATCATTTTTTCACCGCCACGAGACAGGGAACCAGTCGAGGTCGCGTCTTCAACCTCTCAAGCTGCCACGTGATTTGTCGCGAAGCTGTACTTTTGTGCAAAGTGCGCTGTAACTATTAGCGTGAGAATGTCAAACATTCTCGAGGCACCGAGTCACGGTTTGGGCCATATATTTCTTTTGGCGTTCTTCCGACTCATTTCTCGAAAATACGACTTACTAGATGGAGGATTCCGAAGTGCCCGCGTAGGTTTAATTCCCTTATTTAATTTTCAGTAAATTATATAGAATTTCTTGTTAATGATTATATTTATTTTCATACATTTATATATATTATTATTATTCATATATTTATATATATTATATTTAAATAAATTATATATATAAAATATTAATTTAATTAATAATTCGACTATAATTATATTTTATTTATATTACTAATATTATTAATTCATTTAAAATCAAAATTTAATGTGCAATTTTTTTTTTTACATTAAATATAATTATATAATTAAAATTATTAATTTTAATATATTTAATATTTATATTATGATCATAATATTATAATTATAAATATTTTTCAATATCATCGAAGACACCTTCAACGTTCTAGAAACGGTTAGCGTTAAAATCTCTCAGAATTTCAGTTTGCAAGTTAAAAGGAAGGCACGATTGTAGTATCGGTTATTATAATTAATCTGTAGTTATAATTTTAGTTACGTTCAAATATAACAGATGGCCTGTTTGTTGATTATAGAGATATGATAAAATATGAATGCGATGCGAGAAGTGTAACGTAGGCATGGAGCGCTTTTCTTTTTAAAAAAAACCAGAGTCGAGCTAGTTGAAAAACCGAGTCGCGAGAGAACTATTAAAAGTGTCAATTGTTGTTGTTAAAAGAGTTTATTAGAGTTGTGAATTCGCGTCGACTAAACGTTGCTTGTCTTCCTTTAATTATTTGTTGTTCTATTATCGTTACTCCTATTGAATAAACATTATTTACATTATATCTCTACACGATTAAGTTAAAATTATTCAAATAATAAAAAAATTCCTATTTCAATTGTTCCAATTTTGGTTGTACGGCGCGATGTGGACAAGCCTGGTTTAACGAGTCGATATTCAACTCTCAAAGAACGACAGACAAAGAGAAAGGTTCTCTATTTTATTTTCAAATGTCGTCGAGTGTTCTAACGATATCCGTGGAAAGTACAATCACGTAGTCTCTCCGCGATTAAAATCTCCGCCGGCCTCGGGTCCACTTCGCGTAGTTGCGTTCCCTGCGAGGCCTGGAATTTTCACTCTGCCCCTAAAAGAATCTTTGAGATTCTTTTGAACGGGGCGTTCTCTCGATCCGCCTGTCAAAAAGTTCGCAGCAATCGCGAATAGCCAGCCGATAGCCTAGGGAGATAGTCGAGTGGACGCGCTAATTACAGCCAATTAGCGGGGCCGATTCAGCGATGACGAAGAAGGCGCGTTTGGCCGGGCCGCGGACGGCACGCTTGCTTCGAGGGACGATCCTTCAATTAATCACTAATTACCTAGACGGATAACTTTAATCAACGAACCAGCCTCGCCCGTTAATTGACATCGATAGCTCGCGCGCGAGTCTTCGAGCCGGAGCTGGATTTTCAGGACAAAAGGGCTGCCAGCCAGCTCCGGGAGCCTAAGAGCGTAAGAGCGATCCGAAGGGGAGGGACCAAGGCATACGCGATCCATCATCCGGCTTTAATAAGTAATTACCATAATTTCCACGGTCGTTTTCAGGACCGTGGTGTTTGAACGTGCTAATAATCCGTGATATCGAACGGAAGCTGACATGTTCTTTCATTTTTTTCTTTTTCACACGGTACAAAGAGAGAGAGAAAGAGAGAAAGAGAGAGAGGCGGGCAGGCGAGTAATCCGGGCGTCGCGTGATAAATGGGAGAGATCGACTGTGTGTGGAAAACGGGAGAGAGCGTGGGTCGAGCATCGAACGGCAGAGTGTTACGCCGGTGAGCGGGCGTTCGCTGCAATTAATTAATAATTTAGAGGTAATTGCGACAATTGTTGCGGGCATTAAATGGAAAGGTAGGAGCGCGAGCGCGCGCGTCCCGCGGAGGTAATGTCGTCACGGTAGCGTGGCCAGCGTGTCACGTCACGGGACTTCGGCCCGTCACGGTCCGCGGAGGGATCGTTATATTAATTTAGGGCTAGCGCTCATTAAAACTTAACGATAGCGCTCGTTATCCTCGCCCGATAACGACGGACGCACGTACCGATTATTATTATTCAACGATTATATCGCGCAGTGTTTTGTTTCGCCTTCGTTACCGTCCGCGGACCCAAAACAGATCACAAATTACCATGGGGCCCCGCTCTCTCTCTCTCTCTCTCTCTATTTTTTTTTCTTTTTCTTCCCCTCAGCCACGATGGTGTGTCGTCCGATTCTGCTATACGCGTTTACAAGTTCTTGAGCCAACGGGCATGAGAAATGAACGACGTTTAATATCGTACGTTGTTCCTTGATAGTTGCTTGAAGTTTATTAACGATTGTCGCGAATATATATATTTTTTTTTTCTTTTTTTTCTCGTTGAGCTACGCGAAGGAAAAGAGGACGTTCGCGGCGACAAAGGAGGATGACGGGAAATCTGTTAAAACGACGAGCGAACGGGTTGCGGAGGGGGAGGGGGTCGATTCGAATGAAACTGGCGAGCGGCTCTATTATTCGAAAGTAGAGTGGAAGAAGAGGAGAGGCGAAAGGACTCTGGCGGAAAGTTCGCCAGGACTTGGCGAGAGTACGACTCTCCGCTTCGGAGAGATTATCACGTCCTCTCTCCGAGCCGGTTTCCTCCCTCCGTCGTTTTCACCGTCGCCGGTTTCTCTCCTTCAAGCCTCACCTCCCCCCCTCCCCCTCCCCTCCCCCCTCCCCAACTCCTCCTCAACCCCTTGGCGCGCAGCTCATCTTGCATTCTACGAGGATTAAGGCTGACGGCATTCCCGGGTTTAATAAGTGTCGCCCGAATGACGTGAATTAGTCCAATATGTCTGAAGCTTCTGGTAGCAACAATTCAGGCCTGCTGCATCGCGTAATTAAAATTACTCCGCGCGTCATACTTTACGTCAGGCCCGCGCTGCCTGTCGCAAAGGGGCGAGGAGGGGGTTGTCGCGTGGAGTGTAATTGAAGGCCCACCAGGGGGTTGTCGGGAACGCTCGCTCGCCCACGCTCACTTCCGGCTGAAAATCGCGCCCAAAATCATCGGCCCCAGACGTCGATGCTCGCGTGCACTTGGCTGTGGTCGCGTGTTTCTAATTGGAAACAAGATTTCTTTTCTTTACTTTCATTTACTTTAATTTTAATTAGAATCGAGACTCTGCATATATGAAATTTGATTGTTGCACACAGCGACTCGATTCGAAACCGAATACGATTTCTTCCCCCTTCAAATATTTTATTTCAACTGCGACGAAAGCAGAGTAAACGCATTTGCTGCGAATTGTAACAAAACATTATAATGAAGAGTGCGTTGAAATAAATTGCAATGAAACGATGAAATTTTCTAAGTTGCTTCTTTTTTAAATCGAATGATTTGTTACGAATATCTGTCACATTATAAAGTTGTATTATTTTATTGCATTGTTTAACAAAAGTTACGTATAATATCTTTCCTTTTCGTGCTGGAGTATTTCAAAACGTGTTAAAATTGCGAGTATATTTCTTAGGTTTTACCTAAATGTTGCCTTAACATCTTAGCGGAGGTGAGGAAAAGTGAAACTTATATCCTGCTTTACACCCAACCGCAACGTTGGAATAAACATCGAACGAGTTAAACGTCTCGAGGCTGACAGAATGAACAAATGAAATTTGTTTTCCATATAAAGGAAAATCATGTATCGTTCAGAAAACACGCGAAAGTCACTATATAGGGTTAGGCGTTCGGTAGCTAAAGCTGAATTTTTTTTTACTACTTCGTCATCGAGCAAAAGGAAAGAGCCATATTTCGTGACAACTATTTGTAGACTAAACGAAACATCGGGTAATTCGATATTAATTATTACCTATTCTATAACGACTCGATTTCAACATAAACTCGATGCAGCAACTGTGGAAAAGTGCAACGCTGCGCCGACAGTGTTCACCCTTCGTCGCGTTGGCAAGGCCGCACCCTCGTGAGTAGAATAGGCGCTCTTAGGGGATAGCCTAGTTTCGGCATCGATACGCTGGTAATTGCATTCGCCGCTCGGTCCCGACTTCGGTGCGCCAGTCCTCCGCAGAGATCGAGCACAGTCGGATATTTAATATAAATCGGGCGAACGACGATATTGCGGAAGAGGAAGGGACGCGGCGTGGTGTATTCCCGCGCTGCGGATGCAATCTCGACGCATCAACCGGCAAAACTGGGTCGTGCCGCGGAAGAATATTTTTACGCGGCCGATTTCCAACCGCTTCCTCTCTATCGAAACTTGATACTCGATCGATTGAAAGTCGATGCTCCAGCCAAACGATCGTCGTTTATTGTCATCGTTTCGGTGCAACGGAAACTGTTTTTAGGGTTACGACCCTATGGCATGACGATTTGTTGGCAATCTCGTTATACACAGGGTGGTTCGTTTGAGTGAGACGAGCGTCAAATCGATCTTTTCTTTCGTTTGTGATCTACCGACAAATTTCGATGCACTGATCAGGATTTCAAGCTGCTGAAAGAGATTGTCATTGACGATGTAATAAATAGCAAACATGTCTATTTATTATAAGACTCTCGATTGTTGCTTCCTTTAATTTTCATGTTCTTTACAGCTATACGAAGCAATAAAAGAAATATATATATATATATATATATATATAGTTGTGTGAAAAAAGACATCAATGACTTTAAAAATTTTTATTAGTTACTGGTCTTTCGATATTATTTATGATAGGTAAAAAAATATTTTTCGTATCGTCACAATTCGAAAAGATATTCGTGTGACCTCATTCAAATGGACCACCCTATATATATATATATAAAAGAGTCGCTTTTAAAAATTGAAAGAACCCAAAAAAATTTGTGGTTTTCAGCGGTTCGGTGTTCAAATTTATGATTTAAACACTCTGTTCTTAGTTTGTATCTTGGCTTTCTTGGAGCTTGGAGGGCAAAATCAACTGACAAACGAGGGTCGTTCGTACCTGCGTTACACACCGAACGTCACGACAAGTGGCTAACGTAGAACATGGTTGATTTCGTACCTTGACCGGCGAACCCTGCGACGCCTCGCATTCCTCCAACTGAAACGAGAAAAATGAAGAGAGGCACGAGTTAATTGGCGTTGCCTGACGGTGGTGGAGTGGGTGTTAAATTTAGCGGCACGCATCGCTCTCGTTCAGATCCGGTTACCGAAAACATTCCGACGCGCGTTCGCCCCGGAACGCGCGGCGTTTCACGCGGTCATCGTTTTTATTTTCAAACCAAACGAAAAGGACGCGCTGCGTCAAACGTTGCAACGGGCAATCGACCTTTTGGAAACGAGAGCGGCGCACGTTCTCAGGGAAAGAGCCCGGACGATCGCGTGACGATCGATTGAATGTCGAAAAACGGGCGACACAAAAGGGTCGATATCACGTTGTTGGCGGCGCGATCGATACAACGTGAGGCACGAGCGCGTCGAATAGCATGATCGTGCCACCAATGACAGTGAAACATTTTTTTGATCATTTGAACTTTGCAGCGTAGCTTCGTAGCGAAGCAAGAAAACTTGTGCATGTGTATATAAATCTTAGCCTGATTTTGAAGCTTTGACAGTCGTGAATTTATCTTTTGTCCAAAAATGTCTGTAAGAACATTGAAAGATATTTTTTTTCGCGTAAATGCACTTATGGTCATGAAGATTGAAATTTTTTTTCAACCTTCACAACTGGAGCTGCACGATCTTCCTTTCGTCGCTTTAACTTCGAATATTAGACGAATGTTAGAATTCCTTGAGCCCTGAGTCATTCAAAATTATTTGAGAATTATTGATCGTTCAGATGAAAATAGTGGACAAAAAATTATACGAAAGTTTTAGGGAGTTGTTGTAAAACAGAGACTTTGATCCTCGAAACGATGGTGAATCCAGTGACGAAAAAAGTTTTTTTTTAATATTCTTACGCGCGTTTGAATTTTTGCAATTTTCGAGGATAAAGTATCCCAAATTTTTTTTTTAAATATCGTCACACGCACAGTCATCTTCGAAAAAAATTGTCAAAGTGGAAGCTTCATGTTTTAGAATTAGAGCAAGTGGATCGTTATACATTCCTTTTTTACCAAGTTACATCAGTTCAAATTTTTCATCGTCGTTGGTACAATTATGTTCTTCATTGAAAGAAAGAAAGTAACTGATAGTTTGTCTTTTTTTAAGAATTTCACTTTTCTGTCGTACAACAGAAATTTAGATTTATTGTCGTTATGTATATCATCAAGGTTTCGTAGCTTGAAATTTCGACAATTGACGAGAAAAATGATTTGATCTTTGCACGAGTAAATCTACAGTTGTGTAAAAATCTTCATTCTGCAATTTTTGCCTACGTTCTCGAACAATGCTCAGCAATAAATACGTGAGTTTCTGAAACAGAAGTAGTTAGAGTGCTAGTAAACAGCTAGTAAAAAGTAACCTTTAATCGATCCCAATCTATCAAATATATGTCTCTAACATCAATATATATATAGTATATATACGTATATGTAAAATTAATTTTGTAATATAAATATTTATAATATAAATATAATATAACATAGAATATTTATAATATGAATATAATATAATGTAGAATATTTATAACATGAATATAATATAGAATATTTATAATATAAATATAATATAACATAGAATATTTATAATATGAATATAATATAATGTAGAATATTTATAATATGAATATAATATAATGTAGAATATTTATAACATGAATATAATATAATATAGAATATTTATAATATAAATATAATATAACATAGAATATTTATAATATAAACATAATATAATATAAAATATTTATAATATAAATATAATATAGTATAAAATATTTATAATATAAATATCTATAATTGGACAAATTATCAGTCATTCCACTAGATCCCCACTAACTGTTAACTAAAAAATATCTGCTAAATAATCCTCTTGATATTCCTCGACAAATATCAGATCAACCTCCAAGTTGATCCACAATGAACGACTGAGAAACGTAGAGGGAACACTCTCTTAGCATACCATTTTACATCTCGCAAAAAAGAACAAAACAAGACCAAGTTCTAGCCGCCTACTTTTGCTCGAGAGATGGGCAAAAAGCGAGGGAAGTAAAGAGAACAGGAAAGAGATATAGAAGGGAAAGAAGACGGCTGCGATATTTGCCGATAGTGAAGGAGAATTCGATGAGAGCGCGAATTCTCTGATAACAACGGTCACGTCTGAACGTCGAAAGGGGACGTTTCTTTCTTTACAATTAGATGACGAGTGACGACGTGTCGTGTTGGTTCGGTTCGTTGGCAGCTCGCGGCGTTCGGCGCCAGCGTGCAACGGCCCTGGCCATTGGCACGTGACGGTGCTAATGAACTTCGGGCTCATATTTTGCGCGAAACACGTGGCACCGCGCCATGCACCGGATTCGTGCGTGCAGCGTTCGCCGTATCGCCAACCTCGCGATATTCGAAGAATTTCGTAAACACGGCGACACGGGACGCCCGTTCGAGGAGCGAACTTGATTTCTATATTTCTCGTAGCTCGCCGTTTCGTTCGGCCGACTTCGATTTCAACGTTCGACTTTACGCGAACGCTCTGCACAAGTGTGTGTTTCGAAATTTAAATTTTTTCGAAACTTCGTGCGGAAGATTGATTGTTAATTTGGTATTGGATTTTATTTTATAAATCTGAGATCTATATGATACAGCGGCTTTCTACTGTTCTATATTCTTTTTGTTTTTTTTTCATGATGCGGTCTATACACACATATATACATATGCAAACCTGGCTAAAGGCTTTCTTTTCTTATTGTTAGTTTATCAATGTTAGGAATAACTATAAATGTTAATAGTTAAGGGGAAATGTTAGAAATAACTATAAATGTTAATAGTTAAGGGGAAGTGTTAGGAATAACTATAAATCATGTTTGCATGTGGTGTTAATATATATAGACAAATATATAGAAATATTTGAAAAAGAATATATTATATTTCTGTATTTATACAGACATATATACAAATATATATATATATATATATATATCGCATGCTACCTTATCGACACCACATACAAACATAATTTATAGCTATTCTAACACTTCCCCTTAACTATTAACATTTATAGTTATTTCTGACACTTCCCCTTAACTATTAACATTTATAGTTATTTCTGACACTTCTCCTTAACTATTAACATTTATAGTTATTTCTGACACTTCCCCTTAACTATTAACATTTATAGTTATTCCTAACATTGATAAACTAACAATAAGAAAAGAAAGTCTTTTACCAGGTTTGCATTTTGAAATAAAAGAATTTTCGTTTCACGGCTTGATTATTTATATTTGTTCGAGTTATCAAGTTCATCATTCGCATTATTATTTTACAATATTATCTACCATCTATATTGTATATTTAATGAAAATATTGTTCAAAATAGCTTTTCACAAGCATTAGACGTGTCAAACGTACGGTTTGATTTCTCAGTTGCTCTCTTGAGTTGACAAACTTACTGAATGAGTGAGAAAATGAAAATTCCTTTCTTTCCTTTCCTAGCGACTTCCTTCAAGATGGAGCAAATCTCCAAAGGATTTTTTTCTTCTTCTCAAGGATCTTAGCTTATCGGTTTTCTACATATTCTCGAAGTTTTGACATTTCAAATTCAGAACACCCTATATATACCTAACGACATCGGACGAACTTACTCAATAAGTAAGAAAATGAAAATTTCTTTGTTTCCCTTCTTCCAGGACGGAGCAAATCTCTAAAGGATTCTTTTTCCTCGGTTTATCGTTTCGCTATGCATGCCTGAAGTTTTGACATTTAAATTTGTCACACTATTTTTACCGTAACCGATCAAACGAGATGATAGATATTATTACGAAAGGAACACAGACAAACTGTCAATTCAACGTAAGTTCTGACACAAAGTAATTCTTAAATAGCAAGAAAAAGAATTATGTATTTTCGTGATAAAGTGCGCGAAGGAAATGACAGCGAGTTTCAAATCAAAGTTTCAAACGCGTCGTGCGTTTAGTGTTAAAAATTACCAACGAAGGGAATACACGTTGGAACGGTACTCGCGCACTCGTGGAATGATTGATAGAGAAATTTACAGGATCCGAGTTGTCATCAATTGATCATATTTCGTCGCCGTTGCGCCGAGAGGATCTAACTAAGCAACAAATCTTCGCGTTCGTGACGCGTCAATCGCATTGCCTGACGATTGTCAAATTGGCATTAAATCGCATGAAGTTGCATCTCTTCCCTTCCACTAGCTTCCAAGCGCGAGAAGTTAAGCATCACATCGGGATGCAACGGGATGGGATAAAAATCCTTCGATAAAATTTCGCGTCGAGCGGCCTCGAGGAAGTCGACAGCTGAAGATGGCGGTGACAAATGCCCGCAAAGAGAGCTTGTACACGTTCCTCGCATAATTTCCAGCTTTTCTGGAAAAATGAACTCCAATCTTTTCCATTCCAAGCATTCTTCCATTCAGGTGACTAAAGTTGGCCATTTGTACGTCCCTAATCCACCATGTGTCACGCTTAACGCTGACGACTTCTGACCGTAACGCGATCCAGTCAAATCTATTACTGTTATAGGGAATTACATCCACCAGTCGCGACCACGAACCTCTTCTCACACCAAATTTCCAATGTTTCAAAAGACAGTTTCGTATCAAGAAATTACATAGAGATGAATCTACGTAGGCTAATTTTAAGGCGTGAGGTATTGCACAGGGTGGTCACTGAAAGACTGAATGATACAAAACGAAAATAATTTTACAAACACGTTTTTTTTTTAATTTTCTATTATTTTATTTGGAAATATAATTAATGGGTTTTTTCAATTTTATATGTGAAAAACAACATCCCTCAAATGACCACCATTTTGAAAATGAACAAATTATGAGTTTTTCAAACCCTTCAGTTTTTCAGTGGCCACTCTATATTTTCACATGGATTTATTTCCTTTTTTTTTTTTAAACGTTCTTATATCAATTTCATGGTATTTTATACTATTTTATATATATTTTTTATATATAAAATAGTATAAAATACCATTTTATATATATAAGTTATATTTTATTTATATAAAATAAAATGGTAATAAATAAATATATATAAGTTATATTTTATATAAATACTAACTTATTTATATAAAATAAAATGATAATAAATAAATAAATATAATATAAATATAATATAATATAAATAAATATAATATAAGTTATATTTTAAGTATCAGTATCTTATGTTATTTTATAGCAAGTGAGAAAGTAGCGATATTCTCACAAAACTTCAAATGTCTCTCGAAATGTTGAAAAAATTTTTTCACAACTGAATTTGAAGACCGAAGCCTCCTCCTCTTTGGAATAACTTTCTAAAAGCTGCTGTACGACTTTTTTCCCCCGTCAAGCTATTGAACTTTGAATATTAAGAAGATTTTGTCGAATTTTCATTGATACTCGGGCATATTCAAAATTAACCAACCTGGCAGAAAGAAACTATACAGTTAGTTTCAAGAGTCATCGTGAAAAGGAAGCTTCAATTTACGAATGAATGCTGGTGAAAAGCATTGTTCGAGAGACGTCTGAATTTATAGCACTTTCGAAGAGGAACACCTTTCCATTTGTTCTTCCACTTAACGTATGGTACAAAAACATCCTGAAAAATGAATTGAAATTTGTGAAAATAGAAGCTTCATACTTTAAAGTGAGCCCACAATCGTTGCTGCGTGAATTTTCAATTGTTACGAATTTATAAGTTTAAAGATCGTCAATTTTTCGAACGTTAGAAATTTAGTATAATATATAAATATAAATTAATAATATAATAGAAAAATATAATATATAAATTTAATACAATATATATAAAACAAAAACGAAAGAAGCGACCTCGAGAAATCAACGAGTTTATAAGAAGTCAGTAAAGGCAGGAAGAAGGGTTTCACTTGATGGATTTACATATCCTGGCGGTCAGATCGCAGACGATCTCTGCTTAATTGTACAGGGAGGATGTTGAAAAGATAAAGCAAAAGACCGATCGACGGATGTTCCGCCTCTCTTTCCTTCTTCGTTCCCTTTTTGCTTTTTTAATTAACGAAACCACTGTTTCGCGAATTAAACGCGAATTGCGATCGAAACTGAAATCCTGCTATCTTCGCGCCATTACTTTATTACAATCTCGCTCGGTGAGAGTTCGAAATTCCTTAATTTGAGTCCGTCTCGTCGATCGTTTCTGGTTGGTTGTTTTTCCTCGAGAAATCGGGCGAAACCCGGCAGAGATTCCAAGTACGACGAGACGACGACGCTAATTAAATCGGTTGAAGCGATTCCTTGACGGGAGACAACCTCGACGACCTCGTCGTTAAACAGCAAATTTGCTGTAAACGCGTAATGGACGCAACGGGGGAGAGAAACGGTCATGGGGCTCCCGCTGAACGTGAAATTGCACGAGATTGTCGGGAAATCGCGGAAAAACGGCTGGTGTTCTTCGCGATTATCCCGATCGTCCGCTGGATGCAAGCACGATAAGGTACCACAGCAATCGGTACAAGAACGATTTTCACACGACTGTTACACACACATTCTTACGTTCTGAATCCTGCTCTAGTCTATCGTAGTATTTCATTTGCACTTTTTTTTCTTTTCAATGTTTATCAGATCAAGATTCAGAAGCACCTGTGTAGATCAAAAACACTAATTTCATCAATTTACGCGGAAAATGGTATCTTTGATAATTTCCAAGATATTTGACAAAATATGTTTCGTCGTATCTAATTTTGAGAATAGTTATATAGTAATTATTATATAGTAAGTATTATAATAGTATTATATAGTATTATATAGTGCTATAAGCATTATATAATACTATATAAGTACTATATAAGTACTAACTATAATATTATACTATATTACTACTATATTATATACTAAGTAATAATATTATATAAGTACTAAGTATTATATAAGTACTATAATACTATATATAGTACTTATAGTATATATAATACTACATAATACTATATAATACTTATAGTATAGTAATACTACATAATACTATATAATACTTATAGTACTATAAGTATTATAAATAATATTATAGTACTTACATATACTATAAGTATTATATATAGTATTATAGTACTTGTATATACTATAAGTATTATATATAGTAGTATTACATATACTACAAGTATTATATAGTATTATATAGTATTATAATAGTAATTATAGAGAGTTTCATCCCTTTAACAAAAAAAAATAAGAGTATTTTTTCGAAATCCACATTTATACCAAATTTCATCAAAATCAGTGATTCACACTTTGGTATGCTCCCTTATCAGAGTCCTCTAGAAACGATTCTATCGATGCTTCAAATTTATCGTTTTTCAGGTGAATTGCGTTAGGGCAATTAAACGGCCATATTCGTTGAATGTGATTAGCTAGATCGAACTAGTTTGTTCTAACAATGTGAAAAGGAAACACAGTTTCTTTCAATCTAGGCTGAGCTTCGTAAAAAATTCTAAAATTCGTCGTGCAAGTCGACGACGAAGTAATCAAGGTGTATCGAAAGTGACGCGTAGGCAGGAATCGGCGAGAAACAGTGGCAGACACAACATCGTCGAAATTATATCGCGCGATTCGTCCGCACTTTTGAGCAACGACGCAGTTTCTCGAAGAGCGATGCTAACACGTGGGATGCTAATGAACTCGTCGTGTCAGAGCTCGAAAAAAGCGTCGAGCGTTTTGGCAATTCACTCTGTACACTTGGGCGAATGTTTCGTCGGCGAGGATTTCGAGTAGAGTAAAGTTTCTTCTGCGATGAGTTGGACTCGAACGTATGTGCAGAAACTTGACGAGAGAAATCTTAAAAAACAGTCTGAGGTTTTTTTTAGTAGACATCAATCCATTTCCTTCGCGCAGTGTTTTTCGAATTTTTTAAAATTTTGATACACGAAACGGAAGATGTGAATGTCAGTTGTCGATAAATATCTTTCGAGCTATCAAGAAAAACCTAGAACGAAATTGCATACGGATGCATTAGACAGTCTGGCGGCTGGCCGTGCACTAACTGATTCTCCTCACGTGGCGATCGCGAACATCCCGAATTGTGATAATTCATCGAAATTTGCCGGTAACACGGTTTCTTTCTATCAGCTTATTATTAATATTAACACTAAAAGAGAAGATTATTATTAATATTGACATTAAGACTACCGACTATCTAGAAGATTATTATTAATATTAACACTAAAACTACCGACGACTGAAGCATAGGATATCCATCAGAAACATTGAAAAGTCGACAAAAAAAAAAAAAAAAAAAAAAAAATAGAGAAACTTCATAATACAGTGGATAATACATAGAAGCTTTTATTTATACATTTTGCGAAAAATTATTTAAATCTTTAAAAATACGTCTACAAAATAATATCTAATAAAAATTATAAATTGGTTATTGGTTTGGTTGTTCTAGTGTGCCGAGTCTAGTTCGTATTTCTTTATTTTGACAATTTTCAAACACACGTTTGTTAGATCAGGGACTCCGAAGCACCTACTGATAAGAAAGTATACCGAAGTGTGAATCACCGATTTTCGTCGAATTTGGCATAAATATAGATTTCCAAAAAATATTTGATATCTTTTTTATCAATGTGGCGTAAAAACTACCCTCAAAATTAGGCGCGGAATATATTTCGTCAAATATCTCGGAAATTATTAAAGATACCTTTTTGATGTAAATTGATAAAATTAGTGTTTTTTAACGACGAATTTAATGGTTCATGCCATTCTAAAATATTTTCTGTCTAAAACAATATATAAAGAAACCATACTTTTCACAAGTTTAGGTAGATTTCAACAAGTAATCACCGTGGTAAAGAACAAGCAGTCTGATCGAACGAGTACGATTAGAGAATAAGAGAAAATTAGTCTACGATCCATTCCAATAAAAACAAATCTCAGTTTAAATAAACACCCATCAAGTTCAAACCTGAGCGTGCGAATAGTACGGGCCAGTTCTCGAGTAAACGAGAACAATCTCGTTACCGAGTAGCCGACTCGAGTCGAACAGCACGAGCCACGAGTACGTGACACTTTCAATTTGCTGAATCCGAGTCCAGCCTCGTGCTTTCTTTTTTTTCTTTCTTTTTCCCCTTCGCCATTAGCAAGAAGAGCGAGGAAGGAGAAGAGGTTGGGATAGGAGGGGACACGCGTGCGGCAGGTAGGTAAAATAATCAGTGGATCGAGTGGAATTAAAGAGAATAGCTGGAGAGCGGGGCATCGATCTCGGTTCGGTTAGCAGCGGTGGCCAGCCGGTGGTAATTAATCAGCGCGCGCGCGCGCTGCACACCGGTAATTAGAGGTACCGATCGACGGGGCAATTAATACGCCTCTTAACCGCGATCGGCGATCGATCATCGAAATGTTATTCGCGGGCGGTGTGCGGCCGCGAGAGAAGAATGCCGCATACCGAACGTAGCGGTATCGGATTAGCGCTTAACGAATTAACGACGCGAGCGCGAGCCGGTGTGTATGCGTGCGTGTATGTATGTGTGTATGTATGTGTGTGTCTTTCTCCGAAGGGGGCCATCGGCTGATTTTCTCGTCGGTGATTTATCGGTCGCCGTACGCCACACCGGCAATAATTTCGCGGTAATATCGCGGTGATCCATGGCCGGGACGTGAGCCTCGCGACCGAGATCCTCTACGAAATTCCCCCTCCCCCCCCCCCCCCCATTACTATGCCCGCTTCTTCGAACGTGCAAGAAGGAAATTGAATATCTAACTGACGAATGTGCGCGACGAGTGTTCGCGGCTGTCCCGATGGATGAACAACATCCTGCCTGTAACTTGTAACATGCCCTTTTGCCATTTAATCCAGGATTAAAGCCAACAGTTTAACCGCGTGGTAATTACAAGTTTATTACTGTGCAAATTAAACGTTCGAACGCCCTCCTCTGCTCCCCCCCCCCTCCCCCTACCCCGTTCGTACGAGCGAACGAACATTGTTGAAACAGGAATTTTTATCGCCCTGTCTCTGTCTCTCTCTCTCTCTTCCTCACCCCGGAAGAGATGCGAGAGATAGCCTTTATAATCGCACGAAACTGCCTATTGGAAATTCCTCGCGACACGCTCGTATGTACGTACGTCTCCGCAGTATTCGTATCGCCGAATACACCTGCCACTCAAACCCCGAGGACCCCGGGGGAACTCTCTCTGTCCCCGGCGGAGAATAAATTATGCAGACGATATTATTCGTTCAAGCTAGCTCGAGCCGTCCTTCTGGTCCCGATTCGTGAAACGGAGCCCGTGAAATTAACCGGGAACGTCTCCCGGAGCGACGGAGTGGCCGATTATACGATCTAAAATTCCATCGCGTTAATCGCCGTCGAAATATTCGCAAGTGGCCGGAAACGAGAGAGAGAGAGAGAGAGAGAGAGAGAAAGTGACAGAGGTGGAGGAACGAACGACGATCTCGCTGTTGGGAGAGTACACCCGGGCGATGTCAACGCGACGATTTCCCCGGCGAAACACGCGAAATAAAACAATATGGACGACAAAAAAAGAAGAAAAAAAAAAGAAACACACTGCGATGGCCCGGTTTTGACGATCGCCGTGCCATCGTGGCACCTGGCGTTTTCCAGGCCTTCCCTCCTCGTCACGTTTCGCAGAAATAATTAATTTCCATCTCGAAATGTGTCTGCTGGTCGGAGGGTTGGAACGCGGGACGGGGGAGGCTCTCAGTTTCCCCGTCGCGAACTTCAGTCGCAGCCACTTTCCGCGAATGACCGGCCAGTCAAAAGGAAGAGAAGAGAAACTCCTTGCTCCTTGCCTTGGCGAACGATTCCCTAATCGTCGTCCGTCACTTTCCCCTAAGAAGATATCTTCTTAGCTGCGCCTTCGATGGAAATTGAAAATGGACCCGTCGTTCAATCGTGCAAGTTCAACGCGACGCGTTTCCTTTTTTTTTTCCTTTTTTTTTTTTAATTATCGGACGTCGCGCCCGAAAACTTCCGAAAAGGCGAAAGCCTCGACTCCGAGAAAGAGAGAGAGAGAGAGAGAGAGAGAGGAGCGATCGAACGATAAATTTCGCGAATCCTTCTGCATCGACCACAAAAGGCTATTGTCCCGTGTGACGTTTATCCTCGGATGGCGCGCAGCCGCGTCGACTGGAAAGCCGAAGGGACAGCCGGGATATCCCCCGGGTTGTTTTCTAAAAAAATAACGGAAACTCGCCGGAGGAACGCGCGCGAGAGAAAACGCCGAAACGTCTTTATCGTGTCTTCCAGCCTCTGTCTCTTTCCCTCCCTCATTGCTTCTTCCTCATCTTCTTATTTCTCGTTCTTCCTGCCACGTTCCTTCGCCCGCTTCCTCTCGTTCCTTACTCACTCTCTCTCTCTCTCTCTCTCTCTCTCTCTCTCTCTCTCTCTCTCTCTGTTCAATCTCATCCTTTTCTTCTTCGCCTTTTTCTCT
>NW_025110664.1:318508-347918 GCF_011392965.1 Frieseomelitta varia
TCTCTCTCTCTCTCTCTCTCTCTCTCTCTCTCTCTCTCTCTCTCTCTCTCTCTCTCTCTCTCTCTCTCTCTCTTTCGCTCGAGGTACGTCTGGTTCGCTCGCGCATAACGCGCGCGCGGGATTCTTTCGACCGCGAGTTCAAAAACCTCGGCGCGCGTGTGGCTTCCACCGGAATGGCCGCGTGAACTACCAATTACCAGCAACGAAGAGAGAGAGAAAGAGAGAAAGAGAGAGAGGGATAAAGAGAAGAACGCGGTGGATGCACGCGCGTTGCAGCTGCATCCACCGCGCGGCTCTCGTTACGGCGATTTCGCGCGAGTAAGTTCACGGACGCACGAAAACGGACGAAAACGCTGCGAATTTACGACGAATGCACGCGGCCTCGATCCAGCCGGCTTCCTTCCTATTTAGTTCCTCGCTTGGTGCTCCTCTTCTTCGGCGACAATAAAGGCTCCCCTGCACACGCGTTGAAATGCATGCATCGAGTTCTAGGTTTTAGTAACTTTCCCATTATATCCTCAGAGTAAGTCCATCGTGCATTTTCCTTAATTCGGTTGCGTTATGCAGTTTATCGAATCCTTTTGTACTTTGACAGGTACCAGGTCATTTTGACATTTTGGTATTGGTACAAGTAACATTGATACAAATTTATTTTCATTTTGAATAAATAAAAAATAAATTAAATTAAATTAAAATTAATACAGCATTGCGGGTAAAAAAATCTAACACAAAGCGGGAATTTTAAAATAAAGTTTGAAAATCCAGTCATTTTGACTGATGAGGTAGCGTTAGAAACACGTGGAATAATGTTTTGAAACAATCTTTTGTCAGCAGCCATGTTTAAGAATGTCCAGTTCTGTCGTTTAGAACGATCAGTAGGATCACCAGAGAGACATTGATCACTATTAAGGACCCCAGATGGGTTTCTGCATCAGAGTCAGTTCAAGTCTGCTACATATGTACATTGCACCATGCATCGCGAAACCTAGAAATCGTGTGAGTGCCTTGGTAATGATCAATGTCTCTCTCGACTCTACTGATTGTTCTAAAGAAGTAAGAAGACAAGAATTGGCCCATTCTTGAACCTGGATGCCGACAAAAGATTTTTTTTTTTAAACATTATTCTACGTGTTTTAAAGAAAATGCACGATGCATTAATTCTGAAGATAATGGGAAAATTACCAAAAAAAAAAAAAAATAAGCATGAACTTAAGAATATTGTCGTTAGTAAATCATCGTAGTCGATCATCGCTTTTCTTTGGTTTCCTTCCGATGAAATCAAATTTTATAAACTGGTGTTCACCCTGGCCAAAAGAATTATAAAATTCCACGAACGAACTCTTTCAAACAGATACAGTGATATATTTAGACATTAGATATTGAAATTGTTATAATTTCATTAAAAAGGAAAAGAAAATCGTACAATAATAATAAGTTTGAAGGTTTGGAAGAACATTTTAAACCTCATTTTTAAAATGTTAAAACATATACATTTCCAAAATATATCATTCATTTTATTCTAAATTAGCGTTAGATCACGTGACAAGTGAGAAAGTGAAGACACGCTCCTTCTCGAAAATGCTACAAATTGTCATAGTATATGAAAACCAAACATATACATAATACATGAATCTAAAACAACTGAAGCCTCCTGTTTACAATGGTTCTCTAAAACTTGTCGTGTAATTTGTTTTTTGAATTTTGAATATCAGACAAAAATACGACTTGTTGAATTTTCGTCCTTGGAACCTAATAGCGCAGAGTGAAATAAAACGTTAAGTAATCAAATTTTAGGAGATCGTTGCAAAGAAAAGACGTAGTTCAGACATGTACGTAGAACACTTAGAAATTATTGAATTCTCTACTATGCATTCTCACATCGGTCGATCGATCGATAACACTTCCCGTGTCTGATCTCGTCAAGACGCTGTCCAGATTCGCAAATGGACGAAATTAGAGATTCCACTCGGGGTGGATCCTTGGCGAAACACGTCCGAGTGGTTTCATAATTCAACGAGCCCGAGTCGCGATAACTTCGCGTCGATAAATAATTCAGCGTATCTATCAATCGACCGTTCAACGTCAGAGAGTGGCCG
The DNA here is from genome assembly GCF_011392965.1 of Frieseomelitta varia. Taxonomy (NCBI): domain Eukaryota; kingdom Metazoa; phylum Arthropoda; class Insecta; order Hymenoptera; family Apidae; genus Frieseomelitta; species Frieseomelitta varia. The sequence continues at coordinate 320,605 of NW_025110664.1, forward strand.
GTGGTGCGCGTTACGATTTTATTTCGGTGTCATTGATTGACATACGTAGCTGCGACACGCTCCATCTCCGTGTCCTTTTCAACGAAACGTATCGATTGACGTTTCGCTTGGCCGCACGAACAACACCCGAGATAACAGGTTGCCACGAAATCGGGTGGTCCGTTTATATATATCCAGCTTTCGAGTATCTTATACCACGGATTCCATCCGTGATTGATAAGTCCGGACGAATTTCCTTCGACGTTTCCATCGGACCGAGAGAGTTTACCGAATGACCGTGTAATTCCTCATCTATCCCCGCAAAAATTCCTTTCTTTATTTCTCTCTCTCTCTCTCTCTCTCTCTCTCTCTCTCTCTCTGTGTGTGTCTGTCTTTCACTCTGTCTTTCTCTCTTCTCGCCAATAGATTAGAGAACTGTGTTACTTACGCAAGTATAAATTCCATCTCCAATCAGACAATGCACTGGCGTGAGCGTATTAATATTCGGAGCTTGTTGTAAAATTTTGTAGAACGGAATCAATAACACAATAATAAGCTGGATATTAAAATGTGGATTAAGTCGTGAGATGAATTTTTACAGACGTTCGAGTTTTGTTAAAAATGAAATTCCATCGTTTCGCTGTCCAATCTTAATATTGAAAATTTAATAAATTGGCAAAGAAAAAAAAAAATCGTTACGGTAAGTTTTGAGGGATTGTTGCAAAGGGAACGATCTCTTCAGATTCAATGTAGACTGTAGTGGTGACAAAAATTTTTCAATTTTTCCACGTACAACTTATTTATAGGTTTTTCTATTTATAGGAAAGATGCCTTCATTTTGTCATTTGCTAGATGGTATAAAAACATCTTCAAACGTTGAAACGAAGTTAGGTCTATCACTGCACGATTTCCTCTTACAAAATTATGCGTTTCAATATTTAATTCCCGAACAATTTACGTGTCGAAATATTAATTTGAGTCACTATGTATTGGACCATACTTAGAAAATTAAAAAAACACACGCTAATGGATTCTAGAAAATTTTATTTCCCTACTAGCCAACAATTTGTATGTTAGCAATTGTTTTTGTACTTTTCTTCATTTCATTAAAAATCTAACCCATAAAAAGAAGATTATTCAAAGTTACTATCATTCAGTATCATTATTATTATTATTACTATCATCCGATGTCATTTTCGAGAATAGTTGACAAAGATATAATGTGCCGGGGCATGCTGAAAGATGTTTAATAGCGGATGTACTAAAATTGGTTAAAATTCAGCGTCAGGTAAATTGTTTGCTTGACAATTGTCTGGTTGCGCTGATCTTACTTATTTCCTCGAGTTGTCAAAGGAAAGAGAGGCGGAGCAGACGAAAATGATCGAACGCGTGCGTCTGGATATAAATACGGGACAAACGAAGCTCGGTGTATGCGTGTGTGTGTGTGAACGAGCAGCGTTTGACGGAGAGACAGGAAGATTTATTAGATCATTCGGACGGCGGTAGGTGTTAAGCGCGTGTCCGCGTCGGCGAAGTTCCGCGATTTCCCTTGGAAACGTACAATTAGCCCGAGACCGCGGAGCCGTATCGCCGGAGAGATTTATGAATCACTACCGCCGATCGGCTCTCCCGACTCGCGCCACGAGCTTAACGAGCCCACCCCCTCCTTCCTTGGTGTACCACCTTCCTCGCCGACTCGTAAATAATCGTTTCTCGAACAAACCTGCCACCGTGTTCGCGTCTTTAACGCGGCGGTCGAGCCGCGAATTAACCGAAGAGAAGGAGGGTTAAATCGATCCTGCGGTTTATCGGTCGACGAGCGATATTTCTGCCTGCGAGCGAGGCATTGGCGACTCCTTGGACAACCCGGGAGGGAAGATTGGAAAAAAAAAAACGAGAGAGAGGGAGGGGAATCAAGGGGAGACGTTGTTGAAAGCGCGTGTATAGGTATCGCGAGGGAAACGTCGTTCTATTGGAAACATGTCTCCAGACGTCGCGGGCGTATCTCAAGACGCGCCCGATAAGAAACCGGCCGGCGAAACGGAGAAAATAGGTGTATTTAATTGGAAACTGAGGGACGAGAAACGGGGACGATGATCCACGCTTGGGAGGAGACCGTGAAAGCGAGGAGTATTTATCGAGGTCCTGGAATCGACGTGGAGTCGGAAAGACGGGTTCGGGATATCGTCCACGTTCCTCCGTCTGGCCGGAAGTTTTCTTTTTCTGTCCGTAGTACTATTCGTAGACTTCTGGTGGACTCCCGCTAATTCGCGGAACAATCCTGCGAATTTCACGCGACAATAAAATCGAAATTGCACGAAGAGAACGAAAGAAAGATGAAAAGACGAAGCGGAGTCGAAACTAATTCTCGCTGGAAACCGTTTCTCGAAAGCGAAAACGAAACGCGAAAGCGGACCAAACGAAATCCGTGGAAACGAGATCCGGGGCTCGCACACCCAAGCTGAAACTGTGCTCGACGAGCGAGAGAGAGGGAGAATGCGAAGTCGAGAGAGATAAGGCATTTTAAAGTGGGGGTGGGAAAGCGCGTAAGACGATAAGCGACGTTTAAAAGTCGAGGATGGTGATTTATTCGCGGCATCGACGTCGCGGATAGGAAAATCCACTTTAGCCGGCGCACGGCGAAATCCCTCGTATCGCAGGGAATCAGCCGCCGACGAATATCGCTCGGGTCCGTGTACGAACGCCGGCGGAAACAACGATCCAGACGTAAGAAGGAAATAAAGGAACAGAGGGGGGGAGAAATAAAGAAAAAGAAAAAGGAAGAGGAGGCACACGATGAATATACGTACGTATCTTTCGAGCGTGGATACATACATACATACGTGTTTGAAAGCAATCTCCGAACGTTCCTTCACAGACGTCTCAAGAGCTCGACAAAGGAATAAGCTGCTCGTCCGCAGCACCGGACTCGCGATTAATAAAAAGGAACGGGGAGTGTCCTTGTAGCTCGGAGCTACATGCTGACGTATTGGATCAGACCAGCCGATCTTCATACTTTGATACAGAGTGTCGTCCGCTTTTTGACTCTAACTCGAAACGAAATAACGTTTTCGTTAATTTCATGATCGATATCGGTAACGCTGGTAACAAACGTAAAATCGTAATCGCCCGATATCGAATTATAATATCGAAAGATCCTTTTTTCGTCGCCTGCGACAGAATGAATTTCCAGCCGAGGGGTCGGACGCAGACACGCAAACAAACAGCCACATAGACAGGAATTAGACGCAAGCTGAAAACGAAGGAAATAAAAGGGAAGGATGGTCGAAGGAGACCGCGGGGAAGAGGGAGAAGAGGGGAGGGGGAGGCAGAAGGAAGCCAGAGAACGTGCAGCCACACAGCGAGGTCGATCTATTCGAAAGGCAGTCGGCGAATGTGTCTCCACGCTTGGTGGACATATCTCGAGGAGCTGCTGGCCAGGGAGGGTAGCCACGGCAGCAAAGAAGAGGCAGAAGAAGAAGAAGAGGAGGAGGAGGAGGAGGTGGAGGAGGGAAGACGGGACTAGGAGAAAGAAGAAGTAGAAAAAAAGAAGGGGTGGCGGTCGAGATGAGGGTGGAGAAGGGGATGATAGACTCGGTTCTCGAAGCAGTTACCGATACGATGGCCGATGCGACGGCGGGATGGGAGACAGTTCTTTTTTTTCTTCTTCTTCCTTCTTTTTCTTCTTCTTCTTCTTCGTCTTCTTTTTTTTTTCATTTTTATCGGGAGAAAAGAGAGGTTCCAAGGCTGTAATGGAGTCCAGGCACGTATCCGTCGCGCACACGCCAGCAGAGCCCGCGGCTTTTCCAGCCAACCACTACTGCCACCCTTCTTAACCTCCACCGCCGCCCGCCTCTCTTCTCTCCTCTCTCCATCGTCTCCCCGCCGCGCGTTGCAGCTTGACAGACCGACGTTAGATCCCCTTAGCTTCGTACACAAGGCAACGTCAACACTCTCTCTCTCGCCGACGCTCGTGTTGGCCGACTTGCCTATTTGCCTGTGTGCATCGCCGGGGAAACGGCGCTCGCGCCGATCGATTCCATGCACTCACTCCTCCTCTCTAATTTTGTTTCTTTGTTTTTTTTTTTTTTTTTCTCGAGACACAATTTTCAAACGTGGTCCGATCGTCGAGAAGTTTCGGCATCTCGCGTGAACCAGTTTGGAAAGCGACGAGCGACAAGGTGATGAAATCGTTCCTCGACATCCACCTGACACGGGCGCGTTTAATTCGGGATTTCACGGTGAACGGGGCAAGTTTTTGCACGATGAGAGAGAATCGGTGCTGCTAGCCAGTTGTCCGCTAATTAACGCGTCCGCTGATTGCCTTTTGTTTTAATGAATCACATAATACCGCGCCCGAGAACTTTGAATTATTATCGCGGCGCGAACTTTGCGCTTTAGAGAGCGCCTATGCCTCTTCCAGCATTCGGCGCCGGCTAATTGCTTCGTTTATACCGGGGAAACTTATAATATCGCGCGGTTATAATATCGTTGCTTAGAGACTCTCGACGTGATTGCGCGAGGCTCGATCCTCGCGACTAGCTTTTAACAGTTTTCCGAGTTGCGCGAAGCAGTTCATTCTTCTCTCGGAAAGAAGAGTATCGTCGAGAGAGAAAAATCGACCAATCGGCCGATGAAACGACGAGAAAGGACGAGACAAAGAGATGTGACAAAATGGGGGGGCCGATACGACGAACGTGGAAAAAGGAAAAATGGAGTCGAGAGATTATCGCGCGGCACGTGGTCGCGTCTGGAAACATGAATGGGAGAATCCAGCAGTTTCAATAGCAAAAGAAAGCGGCGCTATCTCCACGGTAGCTTTTGTCGCGTGACAGAAATATTCGCGGCCTGCCCAAAAATCTGCCGAGCTTTTTTAATTAACCGCTCTTTGAAAAAAAATGTCCCTCCTGTATTTTCACATCTACATTTTCTACACTGTGACTGATATGTCGCATGTAGATCGAGCGATTGTAGTAGACTCTCAGGACACTCTCTTTTACTGGCAACATACGTATTAAAATGGGTTGAGTGAAGAGTAATCTCGTATTTTGGTGCAAAAGTGAAACAAATTTTCTCTTTTTCTCATTTCAGACGAAGTTTATCAAATCAAATATGTGCCGTTTTGTTCGACCATTTTTTTTTTTGTTCGATCATCTTTTGAAGTAGCATAATCCCGTCGTTGTAGAACTTCTGTGTGATTTCTGGGCAAAGAAAGAACTACGACACGAGCCTCCTTTGAACTCAACTTTGCACTCGAGGACATTGTACTTTAGTACTAATAACTAAAATTATAAAATTTTTTATAATTGTTGATGATTACAACGAACGTAGGTATGACGTTGTATGACGTAAGAGGAATAATAAGACTTCAAAAGAAAAAATTCTTGAGGATAGAGGCAGTCGTGAGTCAGTTCACACTCATCATCAAACACAATCGTCGAATTATTATTCGAACAATTCGGGATAATTCGAATAAACTAAAGCTCTTATTGCTTCTTACGAAAGATTTTTCTAATAAAATTTCGTTCTTCTCCTTTCTTTAATTTCATCTCATATTTTCTCAAGACGCAATAACTTTTAACTGAATAAACAAATATCGCAACTCTTTTTTTTTAATAATCTCTTTGACAGAGATGGCAAATTTGTGGCGCATAGAGCAAGTTATTTAGAGTAAGAGTTAGTTTTATTAGAGAAATTTTATTAGAGTATTATTAGAGTATTATCAGATATTATTGTTATTTATTGGAATAAATTATTTTATCTTTTTTCTAATCTCCTTACATATTTACTACTTACAAACACGTTTGTTATTGTTAAAAATAATTTAATGGCGCGTCGAAGATCTCACTTGAGAAAAAAATATCGCTCTATACGTCACCGTTCAAACTTCATGCAAGCATTGCCAGAGTTATGCTATCCTAAAGCCCCAACGTTACAAGTAGCCTCAACAACTGAGCCTCTTCTTGGAAATCAAGCTGATCAACTGCCGCCTTTTGAAAAATTTTCTCCGTTGCGTAAGTACTCGATTGATGTTCAGTTCTCAGAAGAAAAAGTGGAGTAAGAGAGCGAGAAGGAAGGAAGAGCGAACAAAGCGAGAAAAGACAGCGCGAATATTAAACGCGCCCTGACGAACGCACGTCCGACTCGTGGACTACGGGCTCGCCGTAATAAGTGTCAAACGCACAGTGATTACGTGATGTACGACCGGCAAACCGGGTTATCGTTGCACCGTCTAATTACCGGATCGGTAGCTGGAAGAAACAATGCGAAGGAATTTAATCTTGCGCCGATTAATTGCCGGCGATATACGAGAAAAGTGACACGGCAGCGATTACGCGGCGCGGCCGGTATGGAATCGGAATCACCGACGATGGCGTACACTATCGCTTAAACAACTGCTTGATATGACCATCACGTGGAGGGAGAATTGTATGATGAATTCATCGCTAGTATTTTTTTTTTTTTTTTTTTCAAAATAACATGTATTCCGTTTATCTCGCAGGATGGAAATATCTTTGTACGTAAAGGTGAGAAAGTAACAAAAAAAAAGTTGAAGTTGCTACAAAAGTTGTTTGGCATAAAGGAGCACATTACGTGCTATTGATAGTATTTTCTGTGGATGGAGTTCAAGTTGATATTTTTTAAATGGAATCATACAAGAAACAAATATTATCTTATTTACACTCCCTTGCCTAAAAAAGTTAAGTTTCAGAAGCTCCTGCTTCTAATATTCAGTACATATCGCGAATTATTGTGTACTTTATAATACAATATAGTATGATTATAGTAATACAATATATATATACAACATACACTATATTAATATATTAACAGAATCTTTATTGTGTAAAGTATATTTTGTATTTTTATATATTGTAAATATTACATATATTGTTGTATATATTATTGTATTGTATATAATTTGTAATCTACTATTTATTCCATTATTTTGATCATATAGTACTTGCCCTAAGATTTCTGTGGGGGAGTATGTCGAAAAACCAACCAAATCGATCCAAGAGATACTTTTACTTTAATTTTCTCGCGAAGCTTGTCGTGTAAAAGACAAGGACAACGCAAACGCGGGAACACCGATATAAAATATCTTTCAAACTAGTAATAATAAGTTATAATAGTATATTGCCTTCGCAAACAATGCTCGGATAAATCAGTTATTGTATTCAAATTTATATGATTTCGTTTAAAAATATCGAAATACCCGATAATACGTCCCTTTGCACCACGTTTCCCTTTTTTCTTGTTTTTTTTTTTAAATAACCTCAAACCCTTACGAGAGACGTTTCCACTTTGCGAGATAAACAGAACATCGTGTGCTAAACAGAACACCTGTGCTATGAATATTATACAATACGTTACGTGTAGAGAATTTTTCCACGGTGGTTGCACTTACAAATTTACCGTACACATTCGCTTGTCGGCGAAGCGATGAAAGGGTTAAATCTGCGCGGTTCACGAGCTCGGTTCGTTCGTGAGACACGGGACGTTCGCGTACGATGTACGGGGAACGTGATCCGTTAGGTGACTCGCTACTAATCGCAGTCGAGCAATGCTCGATCCTTCAGATTCGCGCCTATTAAAAGATACGGTTAGGTGTAAAGCGAGAGATACGATCGGTACAACTGGAGCGCGAGGGACGCAGCAAAGGGGAAACGGATCGTGCATTGTCAGACGTAGAACGCCGGTAATATAATCTAACCCAAACCTTCCTTCTCTGTAATTTTTCGTGTACCGCTTTGGCAACTGTCTCGAGTACGAGAGTTGTGTAAATTAATTGGGAAATTAAGTGGAAAATTCTTTACCTCTTCACACACTCTTGGACAATTAATTTACGTCTAAAAAGCTACTTCCAAACACGAAACCGTTACAAAAATAAACGTGCAACCTTTACTAAATTCTCTAACCAGAAAATAAATCCCAATTGTCACGCAAGTAAGAAATAAAACGAAATTAAATTAAATTCCTTTGTTATAACTGAAATTAAAGTCCTTGAAGAGGTTGAAGCGCAACTTTACACTGATTCTTAAGCGTTCCAAAGACTCGTATACTAAGTCGCGTTTCGACTATCAACGTTCGGTAATTTTACCATGTCACGTGTATTTTTTTTATCGGAGGTACAGACGATAGATTTTTTTCGACATTTCGACGAACAGAGGTATTTCATTTTATTGGACAGTACGGTCCGTCGAAGTAAATTTCAAGGGGAACGTCGAATCCCATAATCGTCGATTACTTTGGAAAAGTTTGACGTGGATAACAACGAGCGAAAATTCATCCGTGTCAAGCGCGTGTTCTTTCCTGTATTTTTTCTGTTCCTTTTGCATTTCGCACGACACAAAAACAAGATGTGCGCGTGATATTGAGTCAAACGTCACTGGATCATCGATCCTTTTTTTTTTTTAAATTCTTTCCCACGAATGATTGAAACATTTTTCCAAAGGCGACCGAACAATGTTTATATTTAAACATTTACATCGTCGCTCTGCAACTCGTATCCGAAGTTGCCAGCGCGAAGAGCGCAGAGTAACGCGCGTTAATAGAGTATCGTGGATAGCAAACAGAAACAATTTGCTGCTTTAATCGTTATTGCCCGCACGTTATGTGCTCGCGTTAGAGGCGTAGAAATCAGTAGGTCGTTGATCCAACTAAGAAAACGTGTCAATGAACGTTGAGTTGAATTTACAAGACGCGAAGAACTCTACCCAACGTTTATTCTCCTCACTGACGCGACATTATACCAACAAGGCGAGAAAATATTGGCACGCCTAGTTTTTTCGGCAATATTTTCGGTGAAAACGAACAATGCGCGATCGACCCTCTTATAACGCGGTTTATTCATTCCGTTTTGTTGTGTCGAAACATTGGATTCGCAGAAACAGCGCGATGGAAAAATTCGAGCTATGCACGAAAGTTGTCCAAGTTTATTAAGCCGTGCTGAATTTGAGAGTGAATTTGAGAAATATAAAAATTCGTGAGTGAAAGAAAAGTATCGACACATTTAATCCGCAATTAGAAAAATAAAAGAGTATTCTCTGGCAAGGTAACTGAAATGTCATCGCGTCGATATTGAAAAAAGACGCTTGTCTCTAAACCATGGAAAATGGTTTTATATTTTGTTCGAATGCACGGCAGAGCTGTTAAAAAAACGTTCATACAACAATATCTGTTTAAAAATTCTTGAATTTTTATATTACTTGTATTACTATTGTACATACTCATTAGAAAAGGACTCGTCTCTAAATTAGAAATTAGATTAGAAATACTTTGTCCGAATACACGATCGAACTGCAGGAAAACAACCCTCGTATGACAATACATTTAATTCTGGAATTTTTATATCACTTGTGTTATTATTGTATAACTCGTTATTGCAAATTGCTAATAACGCAATTACTGTGCAATGAAATTTGCACGTTGTGCAACCATCTACAAAAGCTGGTTTTGTCAACTTTCGCGAAAGCAGTGGAAGAAAATCTTTCTGTAAAGTGACACTACTTTCTTCACCTTTCTCGAAATTATATTGTATAGAACGAGAACAAAATCTGTCAGTCCTTGTGGGAAAATCTTCGAAAAATCGCGAGATGATAACACCAACACGTGGCGAAGTCAATGTTCACCCGTGTACGGTAAATCTCCATTTACACGGGCTTGCTTGGCGATAAATAGTTTATATAACCGGAGTTCATGCGACTGGGGTCCTCCAGCTAGTAAGTTGCCGTTCGCATAATAGGAATTCAGGTTCGAGTAAGTGGATTCAACTAGCAAGAGTTCGTTTAATCGGATAGCGACGAAAATTTCGTTCGAATAAACACGAAGCCCATATAAACGGAGTTCTACGAAATTTAAATCGATACGTCGCATATACGCACGGCAACATCGAGATTAATTCGTTCCTCGAATCACCACCCTCAGCCAACATCCTCAATATTATCCTCGGATGCTTCGTTTTCATTTACACGATCGCTTCACTTTTTTCGCGAATGGTAAATAAATTCGTTGAAACAAGTAATCCTGTCAAGTCAAATCGTGTTCATGTTTCGCGTTTAGTTTGAACTGTGATGCGAGGCTCGTTAAAAGCACGGCCCATAAAGCTCGACGTAAAATCTCACTTCGGAATTATGAAAACGTAAATCTCCCGGGTCTGTTGCATCGATGATACGATGAAATTTACAAGTTAACCTTTTTGCCCTCGAGAGACTTTTTTTTTTGTATCATCTATCACCAATTTATTTGCGAGACATCGTTACTTCAGTTACTAGAGTGACGTAGCATTGGAAAATAATCTTTCAAATAGCATTTTGTTGATCGTATCTTTCTAACGTGTGATATCGTTAAAATTTAAAGTAAACATCATTGCGCGCTCGCTGGAACAAGTATAATATACAAGAGTTAATGATATGTAGTTTCAATCTCTGGAAAAATAATATCCCCCCGTATTTTTTAAACTTTTGCAAGAGGCAATAAGAAGTCTAGTTTATGTGAATTATTCCAATATGTGACAATTGACTCGGGACTGTTTTCAGAAATTTCTTTTTCTGAAGAAATACTTTTGTTCTTCTAGGCATTTCAGATATTATACTATTATACCTCGCATCGTACAATATATATGTTATAATTATCAGTAAATTATAAAAAGAACTGTTGGCTAGATTTAACCATTTCAGGGACAAATTTCAAATTTTTTAAATTTTAGTTATAAGAAATTTAATTTAATTTCATTTTATTTTTGGCAAATGGAGAAAACAACACGTAAGAAAATTAAGTTTGCGCTTCGGAATTTAAAAAAAATAACTATTTTTGTAACGATTTCGCGAATGGAAGTAGCTCTTTTATAGAACGTAAATTAACTGTCCACATATATATATATATGTGGCCAAGAGCGTGAAGAGGAGACAATGTCCCCTCAGAAGGGACATTTTCGTGTGCAAAGTTGTTTCCACCATACGAGCCATAAAGTGTCGTTTACGTCGATCAACGAAACACCGTGAACGAATATTACAACCGAAGAAATTGTAATTAATTCGTCCTCGCTACGATAGCACAACCCTCCTCCTGTGCTGGCTGTTTGGAGGCCGTTGTCAACATTATTCTTCGCGCCAATCGTTCTCCTTTCCCGTATCTACGTAATCGTGAAACAACCGGAATCGTTCGTGTAGACGAACAGCCGAACAGTCGGTTTTATTCAGCCGCGAGAGCGGTTTCTAGGTCGTTAAGAAGGCAATCGGCGCGTACTGGCGCGGCACGTTGCGCCAACATTAAGTTCAGGGAGCTACGAGGAGTACATAATGTTGCGTTAACTCGGCACCAGGGGGAGATGGATGGTTGGTACGCGTCGCAACTTTAATTTTTTCCTCGTCGACACCGGTGGACTGGGTTTCGAACGAAGTTGCCTCTCTCTCCTTCCGGGGCAATTCCTATCTCTTTCTCTTTCTCTCTCTCTCTTTGGTAGGAGGAAGAATAGTAGTACTAGCGAGAAAAGGACGAGTACTCGCGACGTTTTTAAAACGCAAAGTCGAACGGTAGCGTGAAAAGGGGGAGAAGGAAGTCGGTAGGGGATGGACGAGAGGAAACGTGCGCGACATCGTGAAGCTTGTTATAATGCTGTTCGGGGTCCGCTTCATTTCTTATTGCCGGGAAACGGCGAGAGCGGCACTGCGGACTTTGACGAACGAGGCTGCAGAGCAAGCAGCGGAACCTAATGGCCGTCCACGAAAATTGGACGACAATGGGTGTTCTCGGCACGGCTGGAGAGGATTGCCCCCGTGCCTTCCGGGATTCGGTGATTAAAGTAACGAAGAAACGATAGTCTCGGCCCTCGATCACGACCCGCTTCACGCCGCGTCAACGAGAGAGTGCCTCCTTTTTTGCGCAACGTTCCTGTACAACGCTCTAAATCGTCTCGGACGATTTTGCAAATTTGACAGTTGACAGTCGCGATCGGCTGAAACTCCGCGTTATCGGGAATTCGGCAGACGATCAGTTTTTACGCTAGTTTAAAGTTTGCTACCGGGAGGGTTTCGAGAGCGGAGTCGAGAAGCGAACTTTCGGTGGCAGTTTTACGGGTAGGTGGAGCAGCGAAAAAAAAAAGGAACGGGGGGGGACACCGAGGTCGGAGCTAGAAGCTTTATGGCGTGCCTAATTAAAATTCTTTGACAGGCCAAATGATTTGGCGAAACGCGTCGAACACGGAGACGAAGAGAGAACGAGTTGAGAGAACTTAAAGAAAAAAAAAAAAAAAAAGAAAAAGAGAGCACGCGAGGCCGTTAGTCGGCACAGTCTGCAGATTTATAGGTAAATGGGCACGCTCGCGGTTGGCCTTGAAACGAAAGGGAACGCGGTAGATCTTCTGGTTTAGCCGGTGAATGAACAGGCCCTTTGACTAAACACCGCCATCGATATTAGAGATCTTCCGTCTGTAACCTCTCCTGTTAACCCTTTGTGCCCTTCTTTCTTCTTTTTTCGCATCCGCTCTCTGCTCGCCTCAAGACCTGGTTTTGTTCTCGCCGCGCGTTGTTCGCACGCACACGTTCCTTCTTTTTTAGAGCTCATTCGTTGGTTGGTTGGTTGGTTCGTTCGTTCGTTCAACCGACCGACCGACAACGACCGGCTTTCTCACAGATCGTCTCGCATGCGTACTCGAAATACGAGTCGATCTCATTCAAAAAGAAGTAGCGTACCAGCGCGCGTGCAGACACGCGGTGTTTCTCGTCGACGCGCGTCGATGTACAGACACAGACGTCGGGGGTCGGGGTCGTCATCCTTGATGAATCACACAGTCGATCGCTTTAATTACACCGGTATTAAATTACGTAGCCGTCGCACTTGACAGTAGAATGGAAATTTTTAATTTAACTCGGCTACCGCACGCCACCGATCGCTTGTTTACATGGTAACAAGCGTTCGTTAATCAAAGCGCGGCTTAATGAAGATCTTACCGTTTTCCAGACGAGACGACGTCTCGTCGACACGTCGCTCGTTTCCCTACAGAGCCTCGTTTTTGTTGCCACTGATTGCAAGTGAAATCCCGAGCAGGTAACTCGTGCTTTCGGGACATGATTTTGCAAAAATGACGACGGCAACAGTTTTTTGAGAATCGAGAACGATAGAGAATGGATACCGACGATGAATGGTCGGAGACGAGACCAAACTCTCACGTGCAAATTGTCAGAAGGATGGGGCGTGAGAAGAGAAAAAAAGAGAAGACAAAAAGGAGAGAAAGATGAAGAATGATAGAAGTTGCGAAGGTGGTCGGTGTAAAGGGACGAGACGCAGAATCCTGAGAGATTCTCGCGTTCGTTCTACGCCCACGTAAATTTCCAGTGAGCTCCACCTGCGGCTGTTGCGTGAGACCAGGAGTATACGCACACGCGATCGGGTCCAAGGTCCCCGAAGAAATCCCTACGCGCAGTCGGAAGTTTGTTGCCCCATTTGCCAATGGTGGGGCAGGCCCACGAGGGGAAGCGGCGTGCCTCTGACGAGAAAGACGAGCAAATGGTAGGGGCAACGGTAGCGTAAGCTGCCACATGGTGGTGGTGGGGGGTGGGGCACGATGTGCGCGCGCATCGTGGCGGGAAACAATGAGGGCCAACAACCGACGAGAAGAATCCGCTTGGCGGGAACCTGGAGTAAGGTGATGGTACTCAACCTTGGCGGCGTTTCATCGCGGAGGAGCCTATGAATACACTAAACCGAACTGCCTGGATAACGATTATCACTGGTAAAAAATTAAATGTAAATATCTTGAAGGGCTTGATGGGAATTGGGAGGCGACGATAAGAATAAGTGGGAAGCGTCTTTCGAGCTGATGGAGGATCATCGTCCTTCTCAGTCTTCGACGGAGTCTCTTTAAAAAGTTTCCATCGATTTTTCTTTTTTCTTTTTCTTTTCTTTTTTTTTTTTTTTTCTTTTCGCTTGGCCAACGCGAGTTTATTTCGAAGAGCGCGAGCTCGCGAAAGCAATCTGAATATCAGCGACGATCCTCCTCTCTACTCCACGCGGAAACCATTCCTCCGGCTGGGTCGGACTATTTATCCCATCGTGACCTTTGACTCAAGCTAGACTAAAGGTCACGCATCTGATTATAAAGCGGTTTTCCAAATGGCCAGATCGAAAATAGCACGGCAAAGCGTCCAAGCAAAGGGTGGCTTGTCGTTCGACGTGACATGTGTTGCTACACATTTATATAATTATCGATGCGATGCACGGTTTAATTATCGATGTAATAAAAGATCTTGAACCAAAGTATTATTTATTATTATTTGTATGAAGATTATATTATCTACTCGATGATAACGAGTGTCAACTGACTCAGGATTCTATCCTTCTATCCTCAAGAATTTCATCTTTCGAAATTTTATTGTTCCTCTCACGTCGTTAATATCACATTACATCACGCAACGTCATATCTACGTTCGTTATAATTATCAACAATTATAAAGAATTTTATAATTTTATAATTATTTTATATTTTGTAATTTTTAATTTCGGTTATATAATTCTTTAAATTTTATAATTTTAGCTGTTGTAATTTCATAATTATTTTATATCTTATAATTTTTAATTTTGATTTTATAATTTTAGCTGTTATAATTTCATAATTATTTTATATTTTGTAACTTTAAATTTTGATTTTATAATTTTTTCAATTTTATAATTTTATAATTATTTTATATTTTGTAATTTTGAATTTTGATTCTATAATTCTTTAAATTTTATAATTTTAGCTGTTATAATTTCATAATTTTATAATTCTAGCTGTTATAATTTCATAATTATTTTATATTTTGTAATTTTTAATTTTGATTTTATAATTCTTTAAATTTTATAATTTTAGCTGTTATAATTTTATAATTATTTTATATCTTATAATTTTTAATTTTGATTTTATAATTTTAGCTGTTATAATTTTGTAATTATTTTATATTTTGTAACTTTTAATTTTATAATTTTTTCAATTTTGTAATTTTTTAATTATTTTATATCTTATGATTTTTAATTTTAATTTTATAATTTTTTTAAATTTCAGCTGTTATAATTTTATAATTATTTTATATCCTATAATTTTTAATTTTGATTTCATAAGTCTTCAAATTTTATAAATCTAGCTCCCCTTACAGGGGTTATCTCGAGCGCAAAGAGTTCAGCTGTGAAAACGTTGAATTTCTCCTAACGAAAAATGGAATGAAAAATCGTGGAACATCGTCCGGGGAACAATTTCCTCTATCTACCGATCTGTGAAAGTACGGCCGCCGTTCGTTCGCGAAACGAGAAAACGTTCATTTCCGGCGTTTTTCCTGAGGGTGATGCTGTGTTACGCGGTGGCGACTAAGGATTACGCAAACCGGCAAACCGATAGAAAGCCGGACGATCAAGACGAGAAAAGAGAGACGACGAGCTCGCTCCGACTTCCTGCAAATTAACGAATGTTTACATCCCATCCAGAGAGAGACTCGAGGAAGTTCGCACGAAGACTTTCCTTCGGGTCGTGGAGCTGGCTTAATTGAATTATTGCCAGAAGGAGGAAGCCGTCGCAGCGCGAGCTCTTTTTCCCAAGAAAGGAACTCGTCTGCCTGATTAAGTAACAGTTCCCTGTTCTGAAATTATTTCCTGAGAATCGCTCGCTTTCTTCATTTAATTTTCATCTGGCCCCGACGGAAATTGAACGCGTTCGACCCACGAACGTTCATGCGAACGAATAGTTTTACCGACCGTAAATGAAATTTGACGTTATTTGACGCTGAACAGGACTGAACATTTCATGAAGATGCAGGGATAGATTCTATGAAAGGACACGATACTGAAAAATACTATAGACGTTGCGGATGTCGTGCGGATTATACTTTACGACAGCTTTCGTCGTCGATAGTTAAGATCATTCACAGGAAAGAAACGCCCCGAGGACAGGTTTCAATAAGAAACAATTGTTATCGAACGACTAAGCCTCCAGGTACAGCCGCTCCGTGTGAATTTCAGCGATGAACAGTAACGAGGAAAGTTCCAAACACTTTGTTAACTCTTAAGGAACTACCGTAATTATACTCGCAATAAATCAAGAATGAAAGAAAATCTACTTTTCAGATGAATTAGAAAGGAATTTAGAGAGGAAAATTGACGCGTTGTACGACAAAGAAACACGGTATTCGTTCATTTAATTATTTATTTATTTATTTGTGGAAGTAAAATTTCTCTAAACTCGAGGGAAACTACCTGAAAATAAACCGGAAATTCTGAGAACTGAAAGGAAGACATCTTGATACAAGAATATTCTTTGGCATTTAGTAAGTACAGGATTGAATTTCAAGGCCAAAAAAAATTTTTTTTTTTTTTTGCATTGTATTCTACTCATCACGGAGGTAAAACCTTTCCAAGGAATCATAACCTAGTAGTTCTGTCAAAAAATAGCAAAAAAGTTTTCTAATCATTTAATACTGCGGACGCGTGCGTTCTAACAGCGACTTTATGTCTATTTTACGTAACTTTCGTATTAGATTTCACTAACATTTGATTTATCATAGAATCAGAGTCTAAATAATCAAACGATAAAACTGTTAACATTATTGTATACATAAATATTACATCCACGTGCCGAGAAGCATAAAGTCGCTGTTAAAACGCACGCGTCCGCAATGTTAAATGATTAAGAAACTTTCTTGCCATTTTTCAAGAGACTATCATTAGGTTACGATCTATGGTTTCTTCGAAAAGTTTTGCCTTCGTGACGAGTAGAATACAATGCAAAAAAAAGAAAAAAAAAAACTTTTTTGAAATTCAAAGTCAAAGTCAATTTTGCGGCAGGTTCTTTACACGTATTTCCATGAAATCGAAGGTGTAGAATTCATTTATGATAGCCACGGACAAACTTTTTTTTCCCTACCCTGTAGAAGAGATCTACCAGAGGAGGCAGTTAGCAACTCTGGTGTGTACGCGACTTTACAGCCTTAATAGCACGAACCTGCGATCCGATCTTATCGGGGCTGTATAGGCCAAAGTACGTAAACCTGTACATACATACAGAGACGATCGTGTTCGTATATCTCCTGCGATATTTACGATGGAAGCTTCGGAACTGGAGCCCCTTAAGGGACTCGGTGACCGACGAACGCGTGTTTCGTTTCCCCGGCCAATGGTACCGGTAGCTAATGGCGTTTCGTATCAGCATGAAACAGGTTTAAATTGCACGCTATACGTTTTCACGATCAAATAGAATCTCCAGCTGGCCGGGGCTTTGGAAATCCTATATTCCTCGTTATAGTTTCGAAAGTTATGAAACCTGTTGAGAGCGACATTAACACTTGCCTCGGGTGTCGGAACAAGCGCAACGAGAGTTGTCAATCTCGGGCAAAGATGTACGAAGAAACTCTTCGTACGCGATATCATTCGATTTTTCGAGAATTCATCGTTTGCTAATTTCTTTTCTTTTTTTTTTTTTTTTTTTTTTTTTTTTTCACGTACAACTTGAAATCTCATCGGTACGCCGATGTATTTTTAATTTTCTCCAACTTGCAAATTTTGAAAAATCTAGGCTACTGAAGAGACACCGCGAAAATGTTCGAACATTTCGAATTCTCGTTTGTGTGACGATTAAAAAGAATTAAACTATTGTCGAAGAATCAATTACGCGGCGAGTTGAAAGCGAAACGTGTCGACGACGAGTCGATGAAAGATTTAAACCAGCTCTACCGTGAGAAATTCAGAAGTTGTACAAAAGCCAGGCTTCCCGGCAGTTCTCCTCTTTGAAAAATAATTGCTTTCGAGGGTCCCCTTTCAGTCTGCGATGATACAAAGCGCGCAGCCGTTGCTCCGAGTCAGCTGACGTGAAAAGTAACCATTTTACTGGGTAAACAGGGACATTAACACCAAATACCATTTGTGCATTAAGCTAGTTATATACATGTGATATATATAAATTGCTCATAGAGATACTAAATGTTTTTTTATTAAACGCAGGCACTTACGTATGTATTTTTGCATCTCTGTAAATGCATATTTAAACAAAGAACCATTCTTCCCTTCTCTGAATCTATTAAATGCTAATTCTGTACCGGGATAATTTTGAGAAACGAAATTGCTATATTCGTGGCGTATATTCCTGACATATTTCACCGGAACACAGTTCAAAAATAGACTTTATACGCGAGTGAGTCAAATTGAAGACCGTGTTAGAACGAGACTCGCAGAATTACTCGAGCCAGCTTCTGCATGGATTTACATGTTATTTACGCAAAAATAAAATGCCGAGAGAGAGAGGAAAACGAACAAAATGTGGATTTTGACCTCTTTTCACGCGGCATGATTACTAATTCCGGGCGCATTCGTTTTGACTTTTTAATTCGGAACAACTTAAAACTAAAATAAGCACGAATTAAATAGTAACGAAGTTCTACGAAATTCTGATGTTAAATCGCTTCCAGCTTCAAAGACGAGCTTTACATAATATCCGCAAAGTCCTGGAGCAATTTCAAATATTAGCAATCCTTTTCACGGAAATTCATCCGACAGGTGAGACTTTACTGAGTTTATAAAGAAAAAAAAAAAAAAAAAAGATTCGAGTGCTATCTATATATATATATATATATCGTTTCTCAAAATTACCCCGGTACAGAATTAGCATTTAATAGATTCAGGGAAAGGAAGAATGGTTCTTTGTTTAAATATGCATTTACAGAGATGCAAAAATACATACGATATTCAAACGTAAAGTGCCTGCGTTTAATAAGAAAACATTTAGTATCTCTATGAGTAATTTTGTATATATATATATATATATGTATTACGTGTACAAAATCCTGGACAATATTTTGATTTGGAGAACAAACAAATCGGTATGTTGAATTTCACCGTTCGAGTCAGTTGTCCGAACACAAAGTTCATTCATGGTAAAAACTCAGCAAATACCGTGAATCAATCGTCAACCACGCATGAAAGAATATATTTATTCGAAAAAACCGTTTAAATCAACGTTTAGCTAGTGATAAAGTGTGCATATCTCTGACCGTGAATTATAAATAAATAAAATTATCTCAAAGCTTCAATACGTTATTTACTTATTTCTTTTCATAATTAAATATAATAAATATCAAAATTAAACGTAATTCGTGCTTTTCTCATTGAAAAATCGAAATATACTTTTCTTATTGAATGGTAAACACACTCGAAACTCCAGCTCGAAGGAGTTACTGTAGATCTTCATGCGAACAGATTCAGACATGATCGATACTCTGTGAAATATCGATCATTCCTCAGAACAGTCATCTAACAATACACAGTCAACGTCTAGCTCGTGACACATTGTCTTATTCACGTCGTTACGGATTGTGCGAACGCACGAGTTTACAAAGAAATCGTTTCTCCACTGATTCGTGACTCGCGATATGAACGAACGGGGACGAACGAAGGAGAGAAAGAAATGAGAGACCGAGAAAATTGTACCTGATGTATTGGATGTATCCGTGTCTGGCGTCTTCGAGGAGGAACCCCGGGTTCCGCATCTCGACGCTCTCGAACACCATCGAGTCAACGCATGCCACGAAATCGTAAAGCCTCTTTACACGAGCCGCGAGACTCGATCATTCGACGAATCTGAACACCGCACTCCGATTCACTTCATGGCACGCAGCTTCATCGTTCACGAGCGATGCTTGGAGGAGCAGCATCTTACACCATTGTCGAAAATCACGAGCGATGCGTGCGAGGGAACTGTTCACCAAAAATCCTTTGTTCCGAGTCCATCGGTCGGTAAGGAAGAGAGACGCCGGGACACTTGGAAATTCGATGAAATGCACGGAGCCAAGCGACCGAGATATTCAGGATATTCGATAAAAGAGAACGCGATAAAATGAGAGACAACGTGCTCGAACGACCGAGGAGAAACCCAGTTGAACAGACGTTCACGATTCGACGTACGCGAGGCAACTGAAGTGCGAAGCGAATGGTGGAACGGTGGGAGTCCGGTCGTCCCCCCCACCGCGCAGCAATTCGCACCGCAACGACCCTAACCTAACCTACCGGACCGAAATACGAGTCGGTCGATCGAGGAAAGCGTGGAAGCATGGAAAACGGAGGAAAGGACGTGTTCCATGGCACCATAACACATTTCCGCCCTCTGTTTACGATTCTCTGCGTATGTATATACAATTTCGTCGCGCATGCGCGCCGCTTCTACCTTTGTCCTTTTATCTGTCGGTCGTTTGTGTCTCTTATCGCGATTTAGGACGAATCGAAACGTTGCTCGGAAAGCAGAGAATAAGCTCGAATGTAGATAAGGGAAAATGGAGTACCAAGGAAAACTGCGGAATAGTAGAAGGATAGAAAGTAAATTATACCGGAAAGTAAAAAGTAAATTTGATACCGGAATAAATTCTAACCTTAGAAAGGTATTCATTTTAAACAAGAGATGAAACAAAATATTGTCATAAATCACAAATTCAATGAGGACACTTGTAACACGTGCCCTTTTTCTAATAATTGTCCTTTTTATATTGTACACACGACATTATAACAATTTCACGTTTAATTAAACGTTACACAATACGAAGTAAACAGCAAAATGTATATCATCGATCCGTAGTATTTTCATCTGCCGTAGATACAAAGGAAGACCTTGAGGATTTTCTGTCATGCGTTTCACCCTCGACGGAACACCAGCCTCGAGATTTTAGATAGACGCAGGCATATTTCTTTCTCTCTCTCTCTCTTTTTCTCCTTGTTCGTGTGCATATCCATTCAACAATCGCAAAAGCTCGTACCTGCGAAGGCGTACACCACCTTTACTATATTTCTCTCTCTCTCTCTCTCTCTCTTCTTTTTTCTTCCTCTCTTTTTTTCTGAATTTAATCGCCAGACGGTGATCCGCCAAAAATTTTTACCACCCGATGAACATAGACAAAGGATAACTCGTCTGATCGTTAACTCGATCGCTAATCCACTCACCCGCACGACGTCGTCTGCCGCGTTTCCCTCTTTTCTCTCCCCTTATACAACCCTTTGCTCTTTCCACGCACAAAGCGATGCAATCGATAACCGCTTATTTTTTACGCAGTTTGGTGGTTGATCATGAACTTTAATCGCCATCAAAGAATTATTAGCCAACCAACGCGAATAAAAGCACACCCTGTGACTATCGATCGTTGTGACATTGAACATGATGACGACAGTTGTTTTGATACTGATTCTGATTTGTTCAGAAGAGGAAAAAGATTTGAAAATCCCATTCGCAATGAATCGAGATGAATCATTGTTTGAAACGAAGAGACCACGACCTTCCAGCCTGGTGTTCCTTACGACAGAGTATGGGCCGCAGATCATGCAGATTGTCGTGCAACGGATACTGAAATCCTTGGAAAGTGGTATCAATTGTCCAGGAATCTAGCGATGCCTACTCCGATCGTGTCAACAAGAAATATATTAACTACGTCTATGGGATTTTTTTTTTTTACGAAACACGATACGACGGATGCTAGCGCTTGCATAATTCTCTAACTAAGAATATTTTAGATCGTAGTTCAATGAGTTCCATGAGAAGCAAGAAAGAATCGCATTTCAAATATTTTGAAAATATCTGACATAACAATATACGAAAAATTTTGAGAATTCACGCATTATGCTCGTTTACGTAGTTGCATACGCGTCATAACAAAAGTTTGCTATTGGAATATTAATCACTTCTCTGTGGAACGTTCGTCGACAGGAAATTCGCGCGACCTTTCGAACCAGTCAACGAGAAAAAAATTCGCGTCAGCGATAGAAACGTAAATAGCGAGTGTTTCGTGCGTCTCTCATTACCAAGCCCATTGACAAGTGGGCGATAAACAGTGGAGAATCTATAATAGCAGCAGCTGCGGCTGCACGAGCCAAAGGTGAATGACCTCTAAAGAGAGCTACAAACCGAAAGAAAAATAAAAAAAAAAAAAAAAATCAATGAACACTCCGCCACGAACGCACTTATCGACAGTTGTAGAAAAATCGGGAAACGAGGAATTGTTCACTTCAATTTATCATTTATCATTCGAATAACAGTCATTCAAATAACTTCTTACGTAACATGTTATCTGAATGCAATTTTACATCGTATCGTAGTAATATCGTAATAATATCAATGTCATTCGAAGATTCATTCAATTGAATTTTATCGAATAGGAAAATACGTGAGATCTCGGGACGAGACGTCAACGTCGGTCTCGAAAATATTCACGAAAGAGAACAACAAGCAGCCTGTACGGCTGTCGCTTTCGTCGGTAAATGCGTCTGAGTAGCATAACGGCCATCCAACCGACACGCTCCACGCGTTTTACCGTGCGCATGCATCTTCTCTTCTAGCTCGTCGTCGAGCGTCGAGCAAAAAATCTCGGGGAGAAGGAAGAGATGCAGAAAGTGGCCACGGCAGTGGTCTCTAGGCCGCCAGTTACGTAAATACCGGAGGAGCACAATAAGATACGCAAGGTGTTACTTCTGTCTGGTGCACGGTTGCGTTTGCGCCCGTTTCACGCAAGTTCGCACAAATCCGCTTTCAGCGATCTCTCGTTGCGATGCTCGACGCGTTTTCAGCACGCACGAACCATTACCTCGTTCCTGGCAACGATGCCATTTACGGCCCGTAGAGCAATTAATGCTCCGAAGGAATCGCTGACTACCATCGAGCTTCTCCACTGTTCGATTGCTTCTTCCTTTTTCTGCTCCTTTCTCCCACTTTTTTCTCCTCCTCTTGTGAATGAAGGATATCGTACGCGCAGAAGGTGTTCATCAGTTGCAACAGTTACAACTCGAACGAGTTTAATCCTCCGCCAACTGTGCCGGAGTCATTTCTGACCCTTGTTGAGAGTTACTCGAATGCAATAACGCACACAGTGATGGCAGCTGCTTGTGTTAGTAGCTGAAACCTGATCGCACTAACGCACGAACGCCAAAGTGCCGAAGTGAAGGCAAAGGAATCAGTTTTGGCAACGCTCCGAGGAGGAAAGACGTGTACAACAAATCGAAGCAATTATTATTTTTGTTCTCTTTATTACTTTTTTCCCCGTTGTTTATATTTGTTGTTTCCATTTGTTGACACAATGTCCTCATTGCCAACGAGTAATATTTCTTTGTCTTCTCTCGCTCAATATGCACAAGACGTTCCTTACAGTGAACAATCGTCAGACAACGGAAGTGTATCAAACAGCGACGCTGAACCCGAAATGCAAGATTCCGAAGTCGAAATGCAAGAAGGTAATATATATCAGAAACTGTGGATAATGGCAGTTTTAGAAAACCAGGAATTTGGACGTAATTGGCAACGTATTGGACCTAGCAAGGATACAGCGACTGTCTCTCGTCAATGTATAAATATAAATAAATGTAACTTTATTATTCGTGTGATTATTATTTATTTCTATATGCTCCTACATGTTCCTATGTGAGATGGATGTCATTGTGTTGGTACAATAGCGGTGAGGACGATCTAATAAATATGTGTTAGTGGAATGTCCGTGTGGGTTAGAAATGACTCCGGCACAGGAAACTCTATGCTGCAGTAGTCGGAGGGTTAAAGAAGACTCACCGTAGTTTAGAATTAAAAAGAATCGCTGTCCAAGACAGATTCAGAAAGGAGCAGAGAAAAAAGGAATCCATTTTTATTCGGTTTTCGCCGATTGCTCAGATGACTAGTTGCAATGAAACGATACGAGTTTATGCACTCGTCTAGCAACGTGTTTACGTGCCATGATTAATATCATACGTATTCTGTTTCTTCCGTAATACAGCCGATACAATATACAATAGAGTATTATTGCTGCGCGTATTATTAATTATCAAGGTACGTGCGCAAAACATTTGCTCAACGATACTTCGAGTTGAAGGCACACTTTGACAATATCTCGTGGAAAAAGCTTACAGTTAATGTGGAGACTTTCGTTCAGTTTCGATAGATCTACTGCTAATTAATAATCTTCGCCCTCACGGGGCGAATTCTTTGCATTTCTTTAAATGAAAATTTAACTTTCTAATTCTTTTCTTTCCAATTTGGATGTCGTGTTCTTTGTTTAGACCAAGTTAATGGCTTTTAGGCTGTGACATCAGGATTTTAGAGGTGCTAAGGTGGGGCATGACCCATGAAAAAAAGTTGGGAACCACTGATCTAGACTCAGCGATATATCTCTTGGAAATTATCCACATAATTTTCAAACGTAATTCCAGCACGCGCGTTTCCCAACGTGCAATTAGCAGTTGCACGCCATCTTCGTCTTATTCATCCGGCTTTTCGAAGATAGAAGCATCTCAAACTCATGACTGATTGATGCTGCGTAGCTCACCGTATCGGCGAGGCAAACTCATGCCGACACGCAACACCGATTCTAAATTTAATATTTCCCACCGTGAGCAGCATCGAAAGATGCGGAGAGGAGAGACCGAGAGTAGTATTCCGAATCTCTATGCTGTTTACTCGTGCAAAATGCCATCGGTATTGTGTCCGAGCGAGCCATCGTTAACGAAGGAAAAGACATGCAACGTCCGGCCATTATTCTCGAAAGAGAAGTCGTGGCTCTTTGTTAGTGAAATTTACGAACGGCCGAGAATTCCGTTCAAGGTAGACTACCTTGGTCGGCTTCGGTGTCCACACGGGGGTCGTCGGAATTATTCGCAACCTGCGTTTCTCCTTTCCACCTGCGATGCGATCTAGTCGAAACGAAAAATCACGCAATATTTCTGCGCGTGCGATAAGGCTCGCTGGAAGTTTTCGATTCGTCGAAATTTCGATTTTTAACGAAGATCATGGAACTTTAGATATGGACACGTATGTATGTATGTATGTATGTACAGCGAGGAGAGCAACCGTACCGATGTGATAATGAGAAATTATCGATGCTTTAAAAAGATCACGTAATGATTCCCTTGCTCTCATTTTGCAGCAAATCTTTACTTTAAAAAAGTAGCGTTTTCTTTTTCTCTCTTAAAGTTTCAAAAGTTTTATTTTTCTCTTGATGATTTAATAGCGAGTAGAAACACTAGTAGAGGATACTTTTCCCCCGAAAATTGTAAAAATTTGAACTTATGCTAAAAAAATTGTTTTAAACTTGAAGAATTTAAACTCAAAAAATTCAAATTTATCATACATTTTTTGTTATTTTGCGTTAAAACAAAAATTCCTTTTATAAAACTAACCCAAGACCATAGTTTTGAAGATTCAAATTTTCTCTTCGCAACAATCACTCTTTTTTCACCGTTTTATTGAGTTTTGAACATTAGGATTAAATGACGAAATTTCTTTTTGTTCAAAGTTCAATAAAATGATGAAAAGAAAATCGTAGAATAAATTTTAAGAGCTCGTTGTAAAAAGAAGAGATTCTTCTTTTACAAATTTATTAATTATCGTTATTGTTATTATTGCTTAATCGATTTAAATTCTAATTAATTAATTATTGTTTAAATTCTAATAAATAATAAATTCTTCTTTTACAAATTTATTATTGTTATTATTGTTACTAATCAATTTAAATTCTAATTAATTAATTACTATTTAAATTCTAATAAATAATAAATTAATTATTGTTTCTGAATTCTAATAAATTCTTCTTTTACAAATTTTACTTCTTTTACAAATCAATTATTGTTATTGTTATTATTGTTATTAATCAATTTAAATTATCGACAATCTTTCATTGCCACTGGCACAGTTATGCCTTTTCACTAGATACACCAGTTGTCCAGGAACTCTGGAGAAATACAGTTCTTATTCCACAAAGAAATGGAATTTCACTGGAATCGAGCGCGAGGCTAGGCGATGCTCCGACAACTCGAGAATTGTGGTGCACTTTCACGTTCCGTATGACCTACCGTTAATTCAATAGCCAACCGCAAACTTATTAGCGTCTGTCACGGGAACGCGTTCCCCTAAACCGAATGGAGTTAACTTCGACGCGCTGTTTCGTCGTCTTCAAAAGGAAAGCTTTCTCTGATTGTCGATGAAAATGTAAATAAAACTTAACCACTTAACCACTTGACGAAGAAATGGCAATTTCTTTTTTTTTTTTCTTGTCACTTGATTTAAATTTCTTGTAAAAAATAAAACGTACTTGCGAATGTTAGACAATTTTAGAATATTTTTAGACCAGACTCGACTAGCTCTTTTTATGTCATCTCTAAATACAGGATGATTCACGTGAACTTGCACGCGTGAGGTAACTATTAAATTAATGACGTGTCTAATGAAAAATTGTTTAATACAAAAGTTGCGTGCAACGCAACGCGTGTTGCATTATTCTCCCCGTTTGCAAACTTAATTATCGATAGATACTTTATCGCGCTTCACAAGAAACGAGAAATTCAAATGCAATTCGCGGTTTGCGGTTTAACCGCCGATCGTCTTTCCTCGACGATTCCCAGAAAACTTTCCAACTTTTGCGAGATGCATATCCCGAATTCCTTCACGGGCGTGGACTCTAATTATTCCGAAAGAATTGCGGCGAGATCGCTCGGGGCGCCGGTTACTCGCGATAACAAACAGCGCATAAATAATCAGGCGTTTTACACCACGTTTTGCTCTCTCTTTCAGCTCGAGTTCAAATCGAATTACTCGAAAGACAAGTTCAATTATAAGTATAAAATACTGCCAGCGTGGCGATCATTCGTTTTCGCGCGTCCATAAATCTGTCTCGTTTATATGTGAAAACGTTCCTCTATATCGAACTTCTGCGGTTTGATCTACGGTGGATCTACGCTTTTGCTCAACTGCACACGGGGTGTACGCTTTCAGTCGAACAATACTCAAACGATACAACAATAAGAATAACAATAACATTTAGTTTAATTTTGAAAATGGTCCAACAATGGTCACTTCGAGCTTCAAAAATCAATGTTTCCTTACAAGCTTCCACACAAAATTCCACAACCAGAATAAACTCTTACCTCGCAAGATCAAACATTTCGTTTCACATATATAAAAATATTTTTTTAATTTATTCAAACGCAAACCTTCCAAATACCTGGAAACGAGAAATATGTGTATGACTTAGGCCACTTTCATAATCACCGGCACAACTGAATCTCTATGCCCGTAAAAGAAACATCGTTTCGAATTCCAAGTTGGTTGGCCACAGTGGTCATTGAGAATGGAACACCTTGTATACATCTACAGAGAGGCGTTCGTCGCTGTTTAAACCGGCTCGCATGAATTACGTCGTTGTAAGAGGCAATCGTAATTCTCACGTCGTACAAAGTGCCTAGTTCTTTGCTTGCGTTTTTCTTTTCTTTTCTTTTTCTTTTCTTTTTTTTTTTTTTTTTCTTTTCGCTTGGCCAACGCGAGTTTATTTCGAAGAGCGCGAGCTCGCGAAAGCAATCTGAATATC
>NW_025110665.1:0-51464 GCF_011392965.1 Frieseomelitta varia
AATAACACACTGTGTGTATGTGTGTGTGTGTGTGTGTGTGTGTGTGTGTGTGTGTGTGTGTGTGTGTGTGTGTGTGTGTGTATGTGTGTGTGAACATTAAACGATGCATGCTCTTTCTTTCTCTCTCTCTGGTCTCTCTGTATGTTCAGCTTTGTTCGATTCTCACTGTCTCCTCGACGTCTCGTCGCGCCGAGTGTGTTGTGTGCTGTGTTCGTTTAGACTTGAGAGACGGATTATTCTGCGGCATGATTCGCAGCCACCTCACTATAAACACTCAAACAACACAGAGAAACGTCTGAAAACAGAACAGAAAGAAAAGAACGTGAAAACGGAATCCACGTTTCAAAAGGGAATTTTCTTTCGCGCGAGGAGTTTACCCTAGAGTGGATAAAATTGTAACACTAGAACTAAACCAAAATTATCAAAATGATCGTTGGAATTATTTGGTATTATTTGATATTTTATATATATTAGATATTTTATAGATATAAAATTATAGGTATTTTATAGATATAAAATTATAGGTATTTTATAGATGTAAAATTATAGATGTTTTATAGATATAAAATTACAGATGTTTTACAGATATAAAATTATAGATATTTTATAGATATAAAATTATAGATATTTTACAGATATAAAATTATAGGTATTTTATAGATATAAAATTATAGATATAAAATTATAGATGTTTTATAAATATAAAATTATAGATATTTTACAGATATAAAATTATAGATATTTTATAGATATAAAATTATAGATATTTTACAAATATAAAATTATATATATTTTACAGATATATAATTATAGGTATTTTATAGATATAGAATTATAGATATTTTACAGATATAAAATTATAGATATTTTATTATATATAGATATGAAATTATACAACTTACTGATACAACGACATAATTAAAACGTTAAAGTTTTGCAAACGAAAATTACAAGAGGAATGCACGAGAATTTTAAGAACAGCCCGCGAGTTTGTGCATCATCGTTCACAAGTACACTCCGCAACACCCGATATTTCACGCGACGTTTTTTTCTTTTTTTCTTTTTTTCCATCGAAACGTTTTTACGTTGAATCACGACAAAAGGTTTCGAAGCATTTTGCAAATGTGCCAAGGTTATTTTCAACCAGGGAGAGTCCGTTGATGTCAGCGTGACGGATGCAAATGGTTGGAAACGGGTCACATAATTACGCGTGAACTGTCTCTTTAGGAACTACTTTTCACGTGGAGTGGAAAATAGATGAAATTTTATTAAGTGGGTGTACGAGCTTCTGGGGTCGATGCGCCGCGTATCGTACCTTGTTTATCATATCTATGTGCGTGAATGGTTGTCGCAGTCTAAAATTATTCTTCATTCACTCTTAAATTCTCATTCGCGTGACTCTCATTCTGTTCGTTATTATAATAACGTAGGTAAAAAAAGAACATGAATGAAAGAAGAAAGAAACAATTTATAAATATCAATCAAACATATCGACACTTAGTTTTTTAAAGAAACTGAATGAAGCTGTTTGTTCCCAAAATTATTCTTTATTCGCGAGTTCTGTTTATTATTTATTACTGTAGGTAAAAAGGAACGCGTAGAAAAGTACGTGAAAGAGAAAAAAAAAGCAGTTTATAAATAGCAAAATATTAAAAGACAAGTTTATTTTTATTACGGGCTGAACTGACGGAGCTGTTTATTTCTAAAATTATATCTCTCGTTCGCTCGTAAATTCTCGCGTGACTTTCATTCGCGAATTCTGTTCGTTATTCAACACCTAGATAGAAAAAAAAAGTAAGTGAAGAATGTACGAAAAAAGGGAGAAAAAAAAAAACAGTTTAGAAATACCAAAGTATCAAAGTATTAAAGATAAATTTATTTCCAAAGAAACTGGACGGCGGCTATTTATTTCTGAAATTGTTCCTCGTTCACTCGTAAATTCTCGCGTGACTCTCATTAATTATTCATTTAACAACGTAGGTAAAAACGATCGTGAATGGTATAAAGATCACGAGAGAAAGCAAAATGTCTGTGTTAGAACGACAAATTTATTTTTAGAGGGACTTCCTTTGTGATACGAAAAAAGAAGGGGTGATTGACGTGGGAAAAGCGTATTATAATAGCGTAATTGCCTGGAAATATACTGACCTTCCGTCGTGTCAGGGATTAAAATGATCGTTGATATCGATAAAAATATCGTACCTGATGAAAAACAGGGAAAATTGATACTCTACTTTATCATCTCTTCGCTAACATCGACTGAAGGGTTATTACGGAGCATAATCGTGAAAGACGTTGGCGTTGCATTATATCCGAGTAACGAAGTCAGAAACTATAGGGTAATTTAAATCGCCTAACCCGGTGGCTCGAAATTGCTAGCAAAATATTCGCTGTATGAAGAGACGCATGCAACGAAAGGAGAGGATGTATATTCCCGAAGATGATACATTGAGATATTTTCGTCAAGCTTCACGTACATGTATAATCGAAGTTTAATAAGAATTTGTGATATCAAATTAAGAAATACTATCGATGCTAGAATATTATCGACGTGTTGAAGCAGAGACATCAAAGAAAAGAAAAAAAAAATCTTTATAATCTTTAATCTGTGCATTTTACGAAAAAACAATTACTGCTTTGTATTCGTAAATTTTCCAACAGAAATGACAAATTGATTCGCTTCGATTACTTCTACTGTTAAGCCCTTGCGCTGACAATTGGTTCGCGGACTATAATTGTACAAAATAATTCGTCGCTTTCTTTTTCTTTTGAACTCGTCGGTACGATATCACTAGATATGGATAGAAATTATTAAGAAGTAATAAACTTATCATTTGTTTTGCCTGGGTTACATTTAAATATGCTTAAAACTGAGAAAATGTTGCACTTTTGGGACGAAAAATTCTCGACGTGCGTAGCACGTCATTCCAGCGCAAGAAATTAAAAGGCTTCTTTAATCACTTGCGCTGGCGGACCATAACGAGTGACCGTACACAACAATTCGTCGCTTTCTTTTTCAACTCGATCGGTATGATATCGCTGGATAGAAATTATTGAGAATAATTTTATTATTTATTCTGCCTATTTTTTTGTTTTACTTAAATATACTTAACAACTAAGAAAATATTACAATTTTGGGACGTAAAGTTCTCGACGCGCGTGGCACGTCATTCCAGCGCAAGAGGTTAAGGCTTCTTTAATTTGCTTGCTCAATAATTTTGCTTTTCGTCGCGTCAGAATCGTTGGGAAATAAAAGCAGGGATTGCATAAAGCACGATCGACGTAGAGAACACTCTGTACGTCAATGGATTCCAGTCTGTCTCTCGAGCTTCCAAAAACAAACAGCGAAAGATCGTTCCTATCGTTGAGTTGCTTCACATCGTGGTCCGAGGACACTTGCTGGAACGCGCGACCTTCGCTCTCCTGGAACCGTGCCAACATTTCGCCTTCGTCTTCCATTGGCCCTCACCGAAAGCTTGTAGCTAAAATTGCTCCACGAACGAGAAGCATGGCGCCAGTCTGTAACACTGTCTGTCTGACAGACCGACAGGACAATCAATGAATTCCTTCGATCGCTTCTCCTCTCCATCTGTTG
The DNA here is from genome assembly GCF_011392965.1 of Frieseomelitta varia. NCBI lineage: Eukaryota > Metazoa > Arthropoda > Insecta > Hymenoptera > Apidae > Frieseomelitta > Frieseomelitta varia. The sequence goes on from NW_025110665.1 coordinate 3,596, forward strand.
CTTGCGATCCTCCAGAGAATTAGATTTCCCCGTGCACTTGCGAGAAATTTGAATGTACAAATTCAAGTGTAGAACTGAAACTTTCAGAATAATCAAACTGGCAAATCAACTTATCTTATCTTACAGATGTAAAACACAGTATTTTTTAAACGGAGGTTTAAGAGTTTTCCCTAACATGTGTGAATGAACGTTTGTGTAATTTATTATGTTGTAAAAATTTATTGGAATTTTTTTTTTTTTTTTTAATGTCTGTGATGGAAATTCTTTGCTCTAGTAGTTTTAGTGTTGTTAATTAAATACGAAGCAGTAATTTGTCATACTGATGTAATTTATAACTGTTACTTAAATTTCTTTAAATTTCCATATAATCTTTCAGAATTCTTGAAATTTTCTTTCGTGGTTTTCGATGTAAATGGCGTAAATGTTTAGAGTATATGTATAATATTTACTGTACGACGTACTATGTGTGCCGTTTCATACATACGAAGAATTCAAAGAATAAATCTATGTCTAAGATTTACTTACCGCTCGGACAACAATTGAACAATGGAAGCGTCGAATTAGACCTCGTTGGTTGTTACGTGAAACTTGCATGGAAAGTATCCATCGTCAGTTTAGGAATAATTCGACTGCAGTATTTGGACAAGGGGAATGGAATAACACTGGAAATTTTTGGAGCTTCAACTTTGGAACATATTATCGTGTTTATCATTATTTCATCATCATTTAGCCGTGTTTATCATTATTTCATCATCATTTAGCCGTGTTTTCTAAGCCACGAGAATGCATTAGAAAAAAGTATAAAAATAATAGATAATATTCAACAAAAAGCTTCGGTATAATAAATTAAAAATTGGTAATATAAACCAATTAAAAATAATAATGAAATATAATATAAACCAATTAAAAATTGATCGATTGATTAATTGTTCGAAAATTAGTTGAATTCTTAAAGACAGTCGTGGACAAAATTCCACCCCGTGTAAATTCTGTTTTTAATCATTTATTTTCCAATAGTACTTTCTGTTTTTCATCCAATAATGACTTAGGAAATTAGGATGTCTTAATAAAGTAAAAGTTAACAACAGTCTTTCAAAGTGTAAAGAGAAAAACAATTCTAGTACAATTAATGCTGCAAACTGATTGAAAATCAATCAATCGATTAATTGAATCCTTATATTAAAAAAAAAAAAAAAAGACACGGACAAAATTTCAACCCGTAAATTTTGTTTCAGTAATATTATAAATAGTCGTTTTTCTATTCTTTGGTCTAATATTTTTCTAACCTTGACAAAGTTAAAATTTAGATGTCGATAAAGTAACAATCTTCTAACTCGCTCGCCTCTAACTTTATTATTAACCTTTCGATTCAAAGGCCTGAAGATGAACTTTCGTTCATAAACGAAACGGGTTGATACTCGGTGTGATACGAGTTCCTCGAAAAATGAATCTTCTACGCGCTTGATCCCCCGGAAAACACAGAGTGGCGCAGCGAAGTACGGATTAAACTCGCGCCAGAAAATAATCCTCCATATTATTTTGCTGCGGGATGGCGTACGTGATGTATTGAGATCACGTAGGCCGGTCAGAAAATTTTCCACCAAGCGGCGTAAAGAATCTAACTGGCTCTTGTTTGCCGTGCAAACCAGATTTGTCGACGGTCGTTTATTAATCTGGTCTCGGTAATCTGCATTGCCATTCGCTTAGAAGACGCGCCTCGAGGTGATTCGGAAAGGAAAAAAAAAAAAAAAAGAAGAAACATAGACACGGTCGTGTGTATGTTGTTGTTGCTTGCATTGCTCATGATATCAAACGTATCCAAGACGTTAAGAAGTATTAACGACAGTATTAACGAGGCGTTAATTGGTCGAGTGAGAACGACGTTTCAGAAACATGTTTCACTCTCGTTCGTTGTTTTGATTTATTCTTCTCTTCGTTCGATGTTTCTCTCTTTGATGATTTGATGATCATAGAGTTGTGATCGGATTTGATGGATTCTAGAGTAGTCTATTATCTAGTAGAATTGCTATTGGTATAGTAGAGCTTCTATTCTTGGTGTTTCTGCGCATCTAGTTGGCCCGGCCCACGCCTAATTGTCCGCTATCAATAATAACGGATGCAATGGACAGGGACTCTCAGTTTCCATCTCTGGCTTCTTCTTTTCTTTCAATTCTCCCCATTCTCCGCCCTCCTTTCTCTCTTTTTATTTATTTATGTATTTATTTTTTTTTTTATATGGGAGTTTAGAGTCGCATCGACTATGAAGTGTTTAGCGACGTGCTGTAATTTTCTCTTTATATCTGGTCTAGTAGTTGGCTCTCCTTTAAATAGTTGATAACGTTTTTATTGTTTTTGGCAGGTTAGAGCGGTGTTTTGGTTTAATCCATATTTGCTTCTTACGTATTTTCTGCATTCATGTAGCAGATGTTGTGTGGTGATTTGTTGGTTGCAGGTGTTGCAGAAAGATGGTTCTGTTTTGCTTAGGAGGTATTCATGTGTGATTTTATAGTGTTCGAAGTCTAGTCATCAACTATCCTTTCTTCTTTTTATTTTCTTTTTTCCATAGGGAGACTTTTCTTTTTTAAGAAAGAGAGATTTTACTTGTATAGTTTTAAAAAAATTCATTTTCATCACTGTTAACTATAAATAATAATATTAATTTCAAATTTTTACTAAAATATGCTTTTATTATAAATTTTTATTTAATTATACTATTCTAATATATATATATATACAGGGTGTTACCATCGGGCGATGATGATTGCGAAAAAAAGGAATAACATTTTTTGGTTTGAAGCTTTGTTTACGAGAAAATCGTGTTTACGTGAAAATGTTAACGTCAATTACTCAACTGTCGGATCGATATTCTTTTCGTTATTTCGCTCCATTTTCGAAGATACTATTTCGTAAGAAGTTCGGTGATTCCCCTGTGCAATTGAGAACACGCAAACAAAATGTTTGCAGCGACCGCGTGAAATCTCGAGAAGATAGTGCGAATCGGAATGGAAACGTTCGATCGTGATTCCGTTCGTTGGTCGCATCCCAAAGTTTATTTCCACGATGTACAGTTTCGTTGAACTTCTGAAAATCGAACGAGGATAAAAAGATGCATGCGACAAGCACTTGTTGACATTGTTGTTTACGGAAACTTCGTCCCCCTTGATTCAAATTTTCTTTCTCGTGGATTTCAAATCGTGTTAGTTTAAAAAAAAGAAAAGAAATTACAGACGCGAGGTTAACTTTCGTTCAAGTTACTTCAGATTAAATTACGGCGATTATCGGGGCACGAGTGTTGCACGATGTGCACAAAAAAAACTGTTCGGGAAGAATTATCGTATTTGGTGCAGCGAATAATTTCATTGCATGGCAGGCGGACGTGACAGTATGCGCGTTATCTTAATAGCGCAGTTAAATCGAGTATGCCCAGTTAAATGCTTCAAATATTTGCACGTGACAGATCGGATTCCCTCAAATATCATCGGTCACTTTTGAACTTTAATCCAAGATTCCCCTATATTAACTCGAAGATAGTTGATAGTGTCGTTTCTTCGTATAATGTTCTAATATTTTTTAATACGCTCCCTACGAGTCGCAGAAGTTGCAGGATTGTGTCTCGAAATGCGAAAACGTCGAGAATCAATCAGATTTTCACAAGAAGATAACCTTGGAAGATAACCTTCGAAAGAGAAGGAGTAAAGACAAACCGAGTTGCCAAGTGTCAAATACAGATCCAAAACGAGGCGTGTATTTCCATTAAAAATTTGCAATGTGCATTTTGAATGGAAGGGCGGTGCGCGCGCACCAGGCCGCACGTGCTGCGCGAACCGGGCTGCGCGTCGCGTCTATCCCCTCCCCACCATACCGTTCTCCCAGGATCGGGTGTATTAGACTCACCCCGAACGCGCGGTGGTACAGTGTTGCTTCAGTCCTCGCGAAGTGAAGCGCACTTGTTCGATCGCGAAAACGAACCAATTGAAATTATCAGTCGTTTTACAGTTTGTTGTTTTCTCTTGCCCGACAACTACATTAAAGCTCCAAGAATTCTTATTTCTGGAAGTCTGTTTGTTTTGCACATCGGAAAAAGATAAAAGATTGTTGAATTGTATAGAAACCGAAGTGTTTCCTAACAACACACCCCTATGTGTGTATGTGTGTGTGTGCTTTCGTTTCTAGAACAGAAACATTCACGATTACGATGACCGATTGAGTCGTGGTGAGAAAAGAGAACGCGTGCATAATGTAAACTGTTTTTTCTCCGTGATCACAGTCGCAAAGGAAAGTATATATATCGAAGTTATATACGGTGTTAAGAGACGAGAACGGCGGAGGCTGAAAATTCGAGAAACGCTGCGTCAGAGGCGAACGAGTCTAGTCAAAATGCCGAGACCAAAGATTTCCAACCCGATCACTAAAATCTCCAAGTTCCTTAAGCAGAGGACGAAGGTAAACAGAATTTTGTTATTTTTCTCAGTGATCGGATTCGCTTCTGATCCTTTTCGTTTTTTGTTCCTGGAAAATTCTTGACGAAACTGACGTGATTCTACTGTAGAATACCTGTTGCTGACATTTTGATCGGTACTATTAACCTCTTGCGCTGGAACGACGTGTCACGCACGTCGAGAATTCTTTGCCCCAAAATTCCAATATTTTCTCAGTTTCAAGTATATTTGAGTAAAACAAAATAGCCAAAACAAATAATAAATTTATTCTCAATAATTTCTGTCCAATGATATACCGACGAGTTCAAAAAGAAAGCGACGAATTTATTGTATACGTTATGGTCCGCAATCAGTTGATGTTAACCTCTTGTGCCACGCACGTCGGGAATTTTTCGTCCCAAAATTGCAATATTTTCTCAGTTTTAAATACATACGAAACAAATAATAAATTTATTACTTCTCAATAATTTCTGTCCAGTGATGAATTCAAAAAGAAGACGGATTGTTGTATACGGTTTGGTCACTCGTTATGGTCCGCGAACTAGTTACTAAACGCCAGTTAACCACCGATTAGTTAATAACCGGTTCTTTGTTGCAATGTTTATTAAACAGTTTGTTGTTCTTTACGTCGTGTAAATTAATATCATTGTGATCACAAAAATAAATTCAAGTGCACGCGTTGACACGTCGTTGCTTGTTTGTTTAGAACTCGTTCCTGCAATAATATACACGGTGATACAGAAAAAAGACTTTAAAATAGTCTGTATGAATGTTAGTATGTAAATTGCTTTATTACCAATTATAATCATGGTTGTTTTCCATTGACAATTATCATTTTTAAGTCTTCTTCGATATAAATTCACGCAGTAGAAAAGCAAAATAAATATATTTTAGGGCGTATCTTTGTATAGGATGGGCCAAAAATTTCTTCCCACCTATTTTTTTTTTTTTTTTAATCAAATGTCAAAATATATGAAAAAACTAATTTTATTTAGTTTCGTTATATTTCAAAAGTTATTTCATTTCAATGTTGACCGTAGTAGGAAGTGATTTTTGCATCCAAATTTTTCTTCGCTCTTTTTCAATTAATTAATTAAATACAATCGAAATAAATAAAAAAATATTCTTCTTGCTTTTTTCAACGAGATTGAAATATATGATAAAATATACAAAATTTTCGTCAGTCTCGATGTAACGTTTTTTTTTTTTTTTCCATCGTGAACGATCTACATCTCTTCGTTGATTCAGGAATGATATATTTTTCTTTTGTAGATCGTATAGTCTTTTTATAGATCGTGATTTCGATGCGCTATTGACGTGCAAGTTGTGCCTAGCCAGTGATGAGAGCAGTAATTTTTCGGAAAGATCACTCGAAATCACGTTTACACGAATCTTCATCGATCATCATCAGATCAATTCATCACATGTCGTTTCGAACAGCTGACTCTTTCCCTCGACGACCACAGCCTTCGTTGTTTCTTCGGTTATTCTAGTAAACAGGCCTCATTCATAGTTCACAAGCGATAGTTCACAATTCTATAGCCAATTGCAAAGTTGTTCCATCCACAGGCAATGTTTGAAACTCGAGCCTTGGATATTTAAGACGGTTTCGATCGATCGCGAAAAGTGAACGTAACGTTACGTTAATTTTTCTTATCGTTTTCTGCTGACTTTTAGCTGACATTTAATTTTCAATTACAGAGAGACCGCGCTTTGACTTTCTGCGAGATAGAAAGTTTGAATTTTCATGCACGAATGGTGTCTGAGAATTTCCTCTTCGAACTGTATCTTGTTTCTTTATCTGATCTGAAGATCAAGCGCAAGTATTTGTCACCATCTCGAGAATAGTCTAATATTGACACGCGTATTATTGTCTCGCGATTGTATTAGTCACAGTTGACTGGCTGGGTTTCTTCGCGAATTTTGGCACCTGTTTCTAAAAAAGAAACTCTCATTTGGTTATTCTCTCTTGAAAAGAAAACCAATGAAAATACACGCGGCGTATCTTTATATTTCTCTCCATCGGTACGAACGTTTCGAATTTCCAAAATTTTCCATTCTTCCAAAATTTCATCAAACGACGTTACCGAAATTTATCCCATAAAGCATTAACTGTCAATAAATATATTATTAAAACAAAATATATAAAAAATATATATTATATTTAAATATTATATATTATATAAAAATATATATTATATATAAATATTATATAATATACTCACGTTGTTATATGTTATATACATAATTATACGTTGTCACTATACTTTGCTATAACATAATACAATATAATGACAACATAGAATTATGTATATATAATATAATGATAACACATATGTAGCAATATAGTAATGTGATAATTCCAACAATACAGTAACATAACAGTTTCAATTAATAATTCCAATTAACAAACCACAAGTTCCAAAGTATCCTCTGTATAAACAATCTTAAAATTGATCTACTACGCATGCAGATAAAAACCCTCTTCGAAGTTCGTCCCGACTATTTTAACCACTTGCGGCTGGGCAACTGATTGCGGACCATAACGAGTGACCAAAAACCGTATACAGTAATTCGCCGCTCTCTCTTTGCACTCGCTGGATAGAAATTACCGTGAAGTAATGAATTCTTTTCAATTATCTGTTTTGCCTACTTAAAGTTGAGGGAACGTTGCAGTTTTAGGACAAAAAAAAAAAAAAAAAAAATTCTCGACGCGCGTGGCAAGAGGCTAAACAGTTAGAAGGAGATATGATATTTTTCGACCGAGGGGTTGAAATGTCAATTGACGTTTATTGACGAAAAATTATTGGCGCGGCTAACGTTATGAAACGTGGAAAAAAAAAAAAAAAAAAAAAAAAAAGAACACGCGCGAGATATTGGCGCTGTTTGTTTGCGGCTCGGTCCTTGGCCGCGCCTAGGTCCACCTTTCACAGAATCCGGCTTCGTTCGATGTGTGTATAATACGTACGCGCTGCGCTCGAATCCGCTCCAATCGCCAACACAGAAGTTATGCAACGCCGACTTTTGCAGCCGCGCAGAGGGTGCGGCCTATGCCTGATGCTTCGATCGCACGGGTTGATTTCTCTGGCGCGAAATGATTGCAAAGATTGTCGATGAACAAAGTCGCGTTTTAACGCTGAAAGTCAATTCATTAGTCAATGAAGTAAATAAAATTTTCGATTTGTAACGAATTATATTCGTAGTAATAATGTTATATAATTTGTGTATTATTATTATTATTGTAGAATTTATAGAATGTAACAGTGTTACACGGTGTATATAGAGGATTTGCAAGGAAACGAAACTCGATCTATAAGTTGGATCATACAGAGATTTGTTCAATTATTTATTTACTTAACGTGGGAAACCTTAATTATTATTAAAGGAAAAAGAAATGTATTTGCGTTGCTTCGCGTATTTTATATTTAATTGTTAATCTCTGCGACTCGCGAGAGTCATTGAAAGGATCGAAATCGAAGTCTTTAGTGATCTTGTTATTGAAAACTCTAAATGTAGACTTGTTGTTTTACAAACTTGGAATCTAAAGGGTGGAAAATCTAAAAGGCGCGTATTGAACTTGTAACAAAAGGTATACCATCGATTTCGGTATTAAAAGCAAATCGCGAATTCAAAGGTTTTGCATGCGCGTCAGAGAAAGTAGACATGTTTATATAATTGTGCACCAATCATCTCCCAGGCAACAAAAATTGGCAAGAATTTCTACTGAATTCTCTAGAGATTGAGAAACATTTGAATATGTTAAAAGGATAATCTCTTCTGCGAAGAAAAGAAAATTTTCTCAAAGAGAAATGTAACTAATATAAATGTGTTCGATTTTTCGTTATTTTCTGCTTCAAGGTAATTTCCTATTTTTTCTCTGTCTTTAAAACTTAAATTTATTTACCATATATCGAGTTTTAAATAGTCCTTCGTTGACAACCGTGCCTGAATTAATTTAAAAAACACACATTTTCTTACTATTTCTTAATACATTTTTGAGTGTTTTTCTTTTTTAATCATTCCTCCTTGGTGTCACGTTGCAATTAACTATTAACGACAGTTCGTGTATCGTATGTTTCTTTTTTTTTTTAACGTCGCATCTACCTTCTGGTCATTAGCGACGGCTAGATACTGTTTCCTTCTTTTCAAGACGATTATATCTTATGGTAGATGTTAATTTCCTTTAGATAATTCAGGACATTTCCCATGTGTTTCTGCGACGTCAGGGCTATCGGTAAAGTTATTTTATATTTCTGCCTTTGACATACTTGCTGCATTCAAACAGAAAATGATGGGTTGATAAAATTCGGTTGCATTGGATACACATTGGGGGTTCTGTTTTTTTTTTAAATAGATACTCATGTGTGAGTTTGCAGTGTCCTGTTTTAAGCCTTGTCATGACTATCCTGTCTTTTCTTTTCATGTTGTGGGTAGACATTGTTTGATAGAAATCTTGAATTATATTATGAATTTTTGTTTTTTTTTGGAGGTGTTCCATATTTTGTTCCATAATTGTTTTTCGACACGGTGTAATGTTACAACAAGGTCTTGATAAGGAATTCGTCTTCGAATGACGTACGATGTTGCTTCTTTCGCTGCTATGTCAACTTCCTCGTTACCTTTGATTCCATGGTAGAATGGAACCCAGGCGATGATTATGTCTTTGTTATTGTTGGTGAGGTACGCAAAAATATGTTGAATGGTTTCATATTTTGTTTTTTACGCTCATTTACGTCTATTAAAAATGATGAACGATTGAGTATTGTTCTTTTGTGTATGGTGAAGAGCTTCGAGAATTCGTATGTTTCTTATTCATCGGTGAGCAACCGAAACGAATTGGCAAATCCCTCTGTGAGAGGTAGCCAAAAACCAAGGGTGGAACTCTCTGGAAACGAAAGATCGATTTCGGCTCGTGCCTCGAGAATTGGATAGAAAGAAGTGTCCAATTGCAGACTGGCCCTAATAAATCGTCTCGTCTGACGAGGGGTTGCTTCGGAAACATTCTACGCTGTTCTTTCGCCAATTGTCCCAGTATTTGTCACTTCCCTTTGCCATTTTTGCAATGTAATTATCACGACGTACATGTTCAGTCAAATAATTGTAATGTAGTATAGTTCAATTCTGATTGAAACTTTGTCCGACTTTGTTCGATAAAACAAAATTTCGACGTAATTCGACAATTCGATAAAAACGTTTCGTTCAATGAAGTAAATAAAATTTTCGAATTGTAACGAATTATATTCGTAGTAATAATATTATATAATTTGTGTATTATTATTATAGAATTTATAGAATGTAACAGTGTACACGGTATATAGAGGATTTGCAAGGAAACGAAACTCGATCTTAAACGTAAATTTCATCAGATGCGTGTGTATAGTTCCGATAATTGACAAAACAAGCATCCGATTCTCGTCAAAGTTTGTTAGCTCTGTTGTTAAAAGTTCGCCAGTGACGTTCCAGAAAAAAACAGTCTCGTGAAACGAGAAAGTTAATAAAACAGAGAGTTGATTAATCCGAATTGTTGAATCGGAAACAATATTTAACCAATGGAAATATTTATTTCCAGAGAAGTGCATCGTCTCTGGTAAAATAATACGCTTCACCGTCTATGAATAAACTTTGTCTGACGTTCTCTGTTCCTCTGGCTCGTTAACGTGACTTATTAAATCGAGATCCTTCCGAGTTTTCCTCAGTGTTCGCTCGTCCTCCCGTCAGTGAACGTCTCGCAAAACTTTCACCGATGTTCGAACACGGTCGAAATTACCTCGAGAGTGACAGAAGCGAAATCGAAACCCGGCCTTCCGAATACCACCGAGTCTCAGGTAAAAATATTTGTCACTTTTTTCCAGGGAAAAAGAAAAGTATAAAATCTCGAGTCGTCGTTCAGAAAACCATAAACCGCGAGTTTAATCGATAGTTTTGCATTGCCACGCGACGTGAATGTGAGTCAAACTGCTAAAAATTCTCTTCGATGCAAAGTAAAGGAACAAGGCTGTCAATCAAGAAGTTCAAGTGAAAAGAAAAGTTCACCTTGAGATGGAAAGAAAGGCGAAGAAAAAAAGATGCATGATCAATGGTAGCGTTAAATATAAATTGTTGTCGGGCATTACTCACGGTTGAAACACGGACAGATAATGGCCCTCTTTCTTCCCGGCGATGGTTTTCAACGTTCGTCTGGCATCTGTTTCATCTTCTGGACGCGTTTCAATTCGCAAGAACTTGCTCCTGTTGTACGTGCACGTGGCTGCGAAGTGAAACGAGAAGGAAAATTCGAGACGATTTCGTTTCGCTTCTGCATATTATGCTTTTTTTTATTGAAAGTGAAGGGAGAGTTGGAAAGGGTTTTTTTTTATAAATAGGGAATTTTTTTTTTTTTTTTGGTAATAAAATAATTCAATCGCTCAATGAGGATTTTTGATCAATAAAGTTTGTAAGATACAATTAGTGTATTTAATATTTAATTAAAATGATTTAATTGAAATTTTTTTTTTTTTGACAATCATTCAGCCACTGAATTTAAAAATAATATTTAATAAGAATTCTTGATTATTATGCTTTTTTTTATTGAAAGCGAAAGGAGAGTTGAAAAGGTTTATTTTTTTATAAATAAGGAATTTTATCTGTAAGGAATTTTTTTTTTGGTAATAAAGTAATTCAATCGCTCAATTTAAAAGTAATATTCAATGAGGATTTTTGATTAATAGAGTTTGTAAGATACAATTAGTATATTTAATATTTAATTAAAAGGATTGAAATGTTTTTTTTTTTTTTTTTTGACAATCATTCAACCACTGAATTTAAGAATAATATTTAATAAGAATTCTTGATAACCAGGATTTGTAACGTATAATTAATTATTTAATTGAAGTGTCTTTTTTTTTCAAATAATTCGTTCAGTTCAAAAATAATATTTAATAAAGATTCTATGTTAATAGGGTTTTGTATGGTATAATTAATTATTTATAGTTCAAATATCTTTTTCTTTTATAAAATAAATTTGATAAAATAATTCAATCAGTTTAAAGATAAACTTTAAGTATAAAGATAATATTTAATAAAGATTCTTGGTTAATAAGGTTTGTATGGTATAATTAATTACTTAATTAAAGTATCTTTTTTTCTTTTCATAAAATAAATTTGATTAAACAATTCAATCGTTCAGTTTAAAAATAACATTCAATGGTTTCGTAAGGTATAATTAATTAATAAATAAAAGTAAAATATTAATATACTTATCTTTTGTTTGACAGAAGGGTTCATTAGTAGCAAGCATAATTCTTTCTCGATGATTTAATTCAAAAATAATATTCAGTGTGTGATTTATCTTTTCTGACAATTTTTTCTTCATTTTTCTACCGATTCTTGTACAACTCGGTATGAATTATTTGCAATTACCGCTTTGATTTCATCATTACTAATTGGGATGGAGTTTCCAAAGTGCAGTTCGTTCTCTCTGAGATTAAAATTTTCATTCGTGAACTCGGCGCGATTATCCCCGAACAATTCTATCGGATAGAAAATCTTCTTAAATAACGATCTCGCTGATTGTATCTGTATTTGGGTAAAGAAGGGTAAAGTTATCTTCTTTCGTCTAGATATAACTTCTTCGAAAATCGGAAAAACCTTTTTTCTTCTTGTAATAAACTTCCAAACGAAAATCTCCTCTTTCTGTCTAAAATTTTAAAAATTAATAATTCATATTGAAATTACACAATTTCATTATAATCGATTGACTTTTAGAAACGTAATACTCTACGAGTAAAAACAAGACAGAACTCTTCGTCGATTCATTTTTTTAGAAGAAAATTTCAGTAATCATTCTGCAGAAGAATCGCAATGGCGGAGTATGCAATTTTTGAAAGAGATCGATTTTTCTTACTTTGTCTGAGGGTAACTGTGAAAATCGAAATGTTGACGACGGAGAGAAAAAGAAAGAAAGAAGATTTTTTAGAAGAAAATTTCAGTAATCATTTTGCAGAAGAATCGCAATGGCGGAGTATGCAATTTTTGAAAGAGATCGATTTCTCTTACTTTGTCTGAGGGTAACCGTGAAAATCGAAATGTTGGCGACGGAGAGAAAAAGAAAAAAAGAAAGAAGATTTTTTAGAAGAAAATTTCAGTAATCATTCTGCAGAAGAATTGCAATGGCGGAGTATGCAATTTTTGAAAGAGATTTTTCTTACTTTGTCGGAGGGTAACCGTGAAAATCGAAATGTTGGCAAGGGAGAGAGACAAAAATAGAAAGAAAGAAAGAACGAAAGAAATAAACAACCAAACGCACAGTTGGCTGGAATCAACCATCGTTCTATTTCTGATTCAGTTTACACTATTTCCATGATTTTCATCGTCAGGTGTGCAGCCGTTTCTGCAAAAATCACAGCGGAAGACTCGCACAGCCGTGGAAAATTACCTCGGCCTCGCGTGTCGAAATGCTACGCAGCTTCTTCACCTCCGCCGCCGGTGTATTTTCGTTCGCTTTTCTGTCCGTCACTATATCTTCGAGATTCCCGAGCGCGTTGTCCGGTTGTCGAAACGTCGAAACGCCTCGCGTCTCGATCTATTTTCAACACGGAGCTAGATGGATTCGTTCTCCGCGCACATAGAATGTCCACTTGCGTGAAAGAGGAAGGAAAATTCCCTGTTTGTAGTTAACGTCGTTCCCTGACGAGCTTCCTAATCACTCTTTAATGTGAAATGACTTTCTACGTGAAATGAACTGAGGATGTGAAAATTTTGGAAAGGTGAAGAGAGTCTCTCACGGCCATTTTTAATACATTTTTCGAAATATATTTATCGAAATTTTAATGTATCTTATATACATATGTATCTATGTACATCTTATTACATTACTATTACATATATTTAAATATGTTAAATACATATATAAATATATTAAATTTTAATATATCTTATTGGATATATATAATATATATAATATATAATATACAAACATATTAAATTTTAATATATCTCATATACATATATATTTATATATGTCTAATTACATATATATAAATATATTAAATACATTTATATAACATATAAATATATTAAATTTTAATATATCTTATTACATATATATGATATATATAATATATAATATACAAACATATTAAATTTATAATATATCTCATATACATTTATATAATATATAATATATAGATATATTAAATTTTAATACGTCTCATTACATATATATAATATATATATATACAATACCAAATATACAAATATATTACATTTTAATATATCTTATATACATTTATATTTTTTAATATATCGTTTAAATCTAAAATTACTATTACATTTTTAACATATATTCAACATTTTTAATATATCGTTTTTAAATTACTGTGTCAATTACACGTCGTTCCAGCGCAAGTGATTAAAAAGAGACTCGTCAAAGTTGAAAATTGAAGCTGACCGAGAGTCGATATCATTCCGCCATTTATTACATGCCAAAATATGCATGTTTGATGTCGAGTTAAACGCTTTTATAAATAATTTTCGTCTAATTTACTTTGAAGTTGAGTTGACAGTTGAAATTTCGCTGCAAGGTGCACCGATTCGTATTAGCAAAGATCGACGCGTGGTGAAGGGAAACGTCGAAAAAAAGAATTTCAAGCTGTTCAGGTGGCGCGACATGTTCTCTAGAGAACATGTTTCTAATTCTTCGTTTCCGAATTTAACGTCACGTTTTTTCATAATGCACGTAATGCACAGAAGTCAACCTGATTATAGTGACACCGTGAACGAAAAGGTCGTACTTGTTACTCTCTCGAAGGTGCGAACGAGATCGTCGTGTGCTTTATTGTTAAATTACATAATTCCGCGCGCGTAAAACGCGACGAATGCTGGTTCAGCTCGTTTACGAACGAAATTGCCCCCAATTGGGCCACTTTGATTATAATGTACCCTTTGTTATAAATTTATCCGGCAGAATTCTTCTCAATCTCTTAATTATTCGCAATCTCGTTTCCTTCTCTTGTTGCGCGCGAGTTCTCCTTCGACTGATTTGAAAGATTCTCAGAAAATTTGTGAGATCGATTCTTCGACAATGTTTCTCTCTCTCTCTCTCTCTCTCTCTCTCTCTCTCTCTCTCTCCTTGTCTTCAGATTTGCTTTTGCACTAATCGGAGACGTCTATCGACTGGTACAATCTCGTTGTATATTCATATTTTAATTAACCGTTGGCAAGGCTGGAAAATAAAAGAAAATGAAAACACGTGTGTACGTAGCAAGCAGACGTATGTAATTACGTCATTAATTCAATCGCTAAAAACACGTGAGGAATCCTATTGAAAAAAAAACCTCGATCGACGAGAAGCCCGTCGTATAATAATATTTATAACTATTGATCGAACCACGATGAATAATCATAATTTTTAATAATGACTTTCGTTTGCATCTTAAATCGTTATGATTTACACTCGGACTTTTTGTCAAAACTTTTCGTTTCTTTTGTTTTTTGTCGAAACGAGTCTTTTGTTGAAAACTTTTCGTTTCTTTTGTTTTTTGTCGAAACGAGTCGCAATTCAATGGCGCGCCTGGGTCAAAATTCATTGTGAAATCGAACGAGATTTGACATTTGAATTATCGCCGGCGATCGACACTTCGATCTAGTTTTGCTCGATCTCGTTTGGATCTCCGAGATCCGCTGCTCGGAGGCAAGTTAATAAAATGGAGTGATAAAAGCTAGATATCGTAGGACGGGAGGACGAGTTTTCGAGAATCTGCAAATTTTTATTCTTCAAATTCTCCGGATGTCAAATTTTCAATTTTAGTTTTAATTTTCTCGAGAATTTCGAGAAAACCGTCGTTCCTCCATTTCTTGACGGCTTGCAAACTTCAGAGTACCTGAGACTCTCAATTTTGTAAATTTTGTAAATTTTCTAGATTTTCCAAATTTTGCAAATTTTCTAGATTTTGTAAATTTTCTAGATTTTCTAAAATTTGTAAATTTTCTAGATTTTTCAAATTTTGCAAATTTTCTAGATTTTTCAAATTTTCCAAATTTTCTAGATTTTTCAAATTTTGTAAATTTTCTAGATTTTTTAAATTTTGTAAATTTTCTAGATTTTCTAAATTTTGTAAATTTTCTAGATTTTTAAATTTTCGCAGACCGCGTAATTTTTCATATCTCCAACGTTTAAAAATTCCACGATTTTCTAGAAGTATTGGAATATTTAAAAAATTTTCTAGAAAATTTAAAAATCTCCACATTTTCTGTTTCACGAAAACTTGCAAATTTCAGGATACTCGATGCTCCAAATTTCGCAGATTTTACAATATCCAGGCTTTCAGATTTTTGCAGATTCTCACAAAAGTAATTTTTCAATATTCAAAATTCAAAAGTCTCACAATCTTTTTTGCTCTAACTTGTTGAGTTTTGCATCTCCTGTTATTTCTCTGTTGTTTTTCTCAACAATTGAACTCCTACAAAAAAAAAAAAAACGAAACAGAGAAATGGAAAGGGAAAAGCGATAACAGAGCCCTCGAGAAGGACAGATGGAAAAATCGGCTGATTTATAGGCGTCTCATCATTGTCAGCGAAACTGTGTCGAAGGACGATCGGGAATAATGCTCTCGAGGACGAGGGCGAGTTGCCCGAGAGATTTGCGCGTACTTGACATTAAACGAGAGGAAAGACGAAAGTAAGCCGGTCTTTAGCCAGATTTTTTGCCAGAATCGATGGTCGTTTGAACAGAGAGAGAGAGAGAACCATTTTGAGCCTCAGTATCGAACGATTCGTCGGATCAACCGGATTCTCCAACGATTTTTCTTCGATAGTTCGTTCAAATTTTTGTAATAACTTGATAAAATTGACAATTTACGAATATTATATGTGATATAAATATTAAATAATTATTATTTATTATAATATAAATATATAATATTTATTTAATTAATTATTATAATATAAATATATAATATTTATTTGTTATATGTAAATATGTAAT
This sequence comes from Frieseomelitta varia, assembly GCF_011392965.1. Classification (NCBI taxonomy): domain Eukaryota; kingdom Metazoa; phylum Arthropoda; class Insecta; order Hymenoptera; family Apidae; genus Frieseomelitta; species Frieseomelitta varia. The sequence goes on from NW_025110665.1 coordinate 19,997, forward strand.
AATTATTCAATATTTATTTTAATATAAATATATAATAATTATTTAATATTTATTATAATATAAATATCAAATAATTGTCTTTCAATATTTAATATAATTGGTGAAAGTTGATCGGGATTAGAAAATTCATTTACTGTGACGTTTTTAATCATCTAATTGGTAGGTGATTAACGAGTGAATTCACACAGAACTAATTGATATTGTGACCATCGTGTACTGGAGAATTATTCGAGTACAAAAATTAGACTAACTCCAAAAAAAAAAAAAAAAAAAAAGAAAGGGAATAACTTCGTCGTCGTGTAAAACTGAATTTTAACAAAATCGTCGTTAGTTTCGGTTAGCTAAAAATTCGTCATGATCATCAATCCGTGTCCGATTCTCAAGTATGTGTTCCAACACTCCTCGAGGATGCTCTCGGTGAGACAATCTATTCTCCACGCTGTTTTTCACTCGTTCAACCGCCAGTTACTTTTTTAAGTAACTCTAACGCGTATAATAACGCGGACGAATCGAATTCGTTCCGATCGAGCGAATCGGATTAATAAATATGTACGTCTTGGCGCGTAATAAATCATCGTGCGATTGCATAACGTCACGACGCAACATGTTTTCCCGAAGTTTTCGCGAAATATACGCGAGCACTCGCTCTCTCTCTCTCTCTCTCTCTCTCTCTCTCAAGCACGCAGCGGAGAACTGAGAATTCATGAGGTGAAACCGTCTTTGTCCTCGGTGGAGCCTCGCGTGGGCGGGACGGCGCCATTACACACGCTCGAAGAAGGCGAGAAACGAGAAATAAACGGACTGATCGATGCACGCTTTCGTTGCGTCGTGTGTTCGCCGTGAAATTTCGAGGTCGCGCCGTGCATCCGGAGAGGTCGCGTGGCGGAAATCGACCTTCCGGAAGAACCACAAAGCCAGAGAGAGAGAGAGAGAGAGAGAGAGAGAGAGAGAGCCTCGATCAAAGTGCGCCACTTCAAGTTAAACGCTTGTTGAACGTTGTTTATTGACTTTTTAACCTCTTGCGCTGGAATGAGACGTGCCACGCACGTCGAGAACTTTTCGTCCCAAAATTGCAATGTTTTCACAGTTTAATTATAAACCAGACAAAACGAATGATAAATTTGTTAAATTACTTCTCAATAATTTCTGTTCAGTAATATAATACTGACGAGTTCAAAAAGAAAGCGACGAATTGTTGTGTACGGTTCGGTCACTCGTTATGGTCCGCAATCAAGTTGCCGGCGCAAGTGATTAAAGAAGCCTTTTAATTTCTTGCGCTGGAATGACGTGCCACGACGCACGTCGAGAACTTTTTGTCCCTAAATTGCAATGTTTTCTCGGTTTTAAATATATTTAAGTATAATCCAGGCAAAACAAATAATTTAAAAAATTTATTACTTCTCGATAATTTCCATCCAGTGATATCGTACCGATCGAGTTCAGAAAGAAAGCGACGTGTTACTGTATACGGTTTTGGTCACTCGTTATGGTCCGCAATCAGGTACCAACGCAAGTGGTTAAATAGTGGAAACGAACTTCGAAGAGGATTTTTATCTGCATGTATAGTAGATCAATTTTAAGAGAAAAATTTACAGGTGTAACGTTTATATGGAGGATTGGAATTTGTGGTTTATTAATTAGAATTATTAATTGAAATTGTTATGTTACTGTATTGTTGGAATTATTGGTCGGAATTATTACATTACTATGTTCTTACATATGTGTTATCGCTATATTATTTATACGTAATTATAAGTTGTTATTGTGCTGTATTATATTGTACTAAAGTATAAGGACAACATATAATTATAATATAATGACAACGTATAATTATGTATATAACAACAACATGAGTATAATATATAATATATTATTTAATATATAATACATACTTTCTATTATTAATAATATATATTTTAATTTAATATGTACTATTTAATATTAATATTTACTTTTTATATAATATACTACGTAATTATATTATATATATATAAAACAACATAAATATATTATATATAATATAATATAATAACAACATATAATTATGTGTATAACATATAACAACATAATACTATAATAATTCTAACAAAAAATATATATATATATTTTTTCTGTTATATAAATTTATTTTTATTTGCATCAAATTGTTTATATTAAGCAATTTCTGTCCTCCAAGTTAAATAAAGTATATAATGATACATAAACATCTCGAAGAGTAATTTTTATCTATAAAAATGCGAACGAGGACACGTGATTTCCCCGTTTGTTCGATCTGTAGAGTAATCACAAACACAACCACTGATACATGTACATGTGATAAAACCGCGTTATTTTGATCATTTTTTTCGGCTTGCATCTCGGCTTGCTGCCGCGACCTCGGTTATCGTGTATCGAGGTGACGCACGCGAGAACACGATGGTGGTGCCCCCGTAGAAATCTCGTTACGCCATCCTGATTGATCCATCGCGGAACGCCTCGGTTTAAAACGCTAGGAAACGATAGAAAATCCACGCAAGAATCTGGAATCTACATTTCAATACGAAAATGGCTCGCGTGTAGGCATCGACGAACAATTATTATTTATTGAACCTCGCGCCCTACGTGTATGTACGTGTTGCCGTTTCTAATAATTAGCGCAATTGTTAGAATACGCTAACGCTGATATTTTGAGAGAATTTCTGCCCGGAAAATTGGAACGCGACACGCGTTGAAAAATTTTGTAATTGTAGCGGAAACTTTTTTGTCAAGGAATTTTATAATTATAGGGGAAATTTTGTTAAGAAATTTTATAATTGTAGGGAAAATTTTGTCAAGGAATTTTTATAATTACAGGAGAGATTTTGTTATTTAAAAAAATTTTATAATTTAATTAGAAAGTGATTCTATCGAAGATTATAGTGACTGTGATTTCGTTTTATATTCTCTGCTTTCTCTCGAACGAACATTGCTAGAAATTAACCCTCCCATTTCTCCACAAATCGGTAGCGTAACTGTTCACCGATTCTGACGAGCTCGTTTCCACGGCGACTGGTTTTTACAGTGCGTGACACACTATAAGAGGGAGAGACCTCGATCGATTCGCGTGCCCTGTCGCGAATATCATTATCTATCGTTAACGAATACGCCGGCAAGAAAGAATAAAGAAAAAAGAAGAAAAATGAACTTTCTAATTAGCTGCAACGAAAATTATCAAATTATTGATGAACTCACTGGAGAAAAAAAAAAAAGTAATCGTCGAGTCAGAAGTTCAAGTAACAGGTCTACGAGTCACGTGACAGACCGATGAGAACAACAAACGAGAATAATCATTTGTCGAAAGAACGATTCAATACGTCGCGATCGATGATTATTAAATAATTTATGGTTAAACGTAACGAAGCGTAAAGTTGCTTGTTTGCAAGAAGAAGTCTTCTCGTTGTTGTCGACGAAAATTTTTACGCTCTCTCTCTCTCTCTCTCGCTCCCTCTCTTTTTTTTCTCGCGATTAAACGTCAATTTTTGCCGTGACCGTTTACAAGAGATAGAGGTTGATGTCACGGTTCAAGGCAACCTTTTCTGATAAAAACTCTCGCTATGCATTTCGTTATATCCTCACCTAGTTATCGTTTGCCACGAGGCAGGGAAATCAACTCTGTAAACAAGATCATACCCTCTCTTCCCTCGATTTACACTCGCCGATTATGTTTCTTACGTTTGCAGAAATTTCTTCGTGCACGTCGACCTTTTCAACACGTTGCGCTGGCAACACGGTTCGCGGACCATAACGAGTGACCGAATCGTCACACAATAATTCGTCGCCTTTCTCTCTCCTTTGAAAATTGATACTCTGCTACTTTGTTATCTCTTCGCTAGGGGGTAACGTCGACCGAAGGATTAATTACAAAGCATAATCACGAAAAACGTTGGCGTTGCATTATAAACTTGAATCCGTAAATATTTGAAGTCTCGAGTTCTTGAATTCTCTCCCATCGCATTTGCCGTGCACCGTCTCTCGTAAAAATGCTACTAGCAATAAGTGTTCTCATCGGGAAGATCTTCGAGAGCAGATTTATCAGTTCGTTCACAGTTGTTGTACATAGTTTTTAATGATGATGAATGAGACGGAAAGTTCTGACGGGGAGCAACGAGGCGTCAGTCAGTGGTGTAATCCTGCGAGAGACGATTACGTCTTATAAATTCTTATCGTTCGAGGCAGGTGCGCGATGTGATTCAAGGCGTACGAATCAACGAACAGAATAACACAACGTGCAATGATAACGTGACTATGTCTCAAGAGAGGCAACTCGTGTTGGCGAATTTATCGCGTTTAGTTGAATTTCGCATTTTAACATTTTAACAAAGAGAACAGATCTTTTTTTTTTTTTTTTAAATAAAGAGTCATGATTTTCCACGTGGAATAAAATTGCAAAAAATATAGTATAAATAAATATACTATTATATATATTATATATTATAAAATAGATATAGTATAAATAAATACAAAAAATATAAATTCTCTTTCACGTAAACGAAGAGTAGTTTGATCTTTTGATTTTTATTCTAATATTCGAACAAGGTCTTACAACTCTAAACAAACAAATAAATAAAAAAAAAAAAGAAAAAGAAGAAAAATTGCTCACGTATATTCCATCGACTGTGGTTATAGCGGGTTGAAGATGAGTTGCATAATGTTCTATTGACCTCTCTAAGAAAGAAAGTTCAAGGCAGTCGCAGTTAGCGATCTTAGCCGTAATGCGCGAGATCTACGTCTATCCTTCTCCGTGTAAATATTTATAATTTAATACATATGTGTGTCTGTCTTTACAACTCCTCTCCTCAGCCAGGATACACCAAGACTACTCTACCAACATAGCAAAACAACAATTACAAACATGCCACACTTGTGAATGCGTAGTGGTATTTGTCTTTAGATGTGTTAGACTTAGAATTTTTAGGCTTAGATGACCAAGATGGTACCTGGTTCCCCTAGTTGTTTCATTACCACCGATAATGTTCCATCTTTCGATATAATGCCACACTTGAGAGAATCCTTTCCTGATCGCTGAGGGCGTCGTTAATCCTTTCTATAAATTTCCTACAAATTTGTAAATAGTATATTTATCGTGTTACATTGTGTTTCTTTAATATGTTATAAATATAATTTTCATGATATTTTCACAAATTTGTGTATTTGTTTTCAATCAAACTGATGCAGAATTTTAATATATATTAATACTATTAATATTTAATATTGATTTAATTTTAATTTAATATTAATATTTAATATTTAATATTTAATATTTAATATTGATTTAATTTTAATTTGATATTAATATTTAATATATATATTAGTATCTTTTTTTCTTGTAAAATCGTGGGACAGCAGTTTAGAAAAGAACAATTTTCTCCGGATGTTGAAAGGATCGAAGTCCAATCAGTCGCAGCTTGTGACCGAAGTCTCTCTTGCCTTTTTCTAAGTAATTTAAATTTCCAAACAATTTTTTCATTAATTATAAGTCGTTTCAAAAGACTTTTTCTCGAGGCTTCGTTTCTGAAAAAGCTGCTTCTCGCGCGCGGTAATAAAAATAAAATGCAACTTTAAAAAACGCGAAATCAGAACAGACTTTCAACCATCGTCAAAATTAAAGCCAATTTTTCACTGAAGAGTGGAAGCTTCTTGCGAAACTCTCGCAAGGAACTTCGACGATACATATCTATCGAAAATATTCAACGTCTCGAGGGTTATTAAAAGCTTTCGCGTGTAAAACTTTCGTAGACGTATATCCCATGAAATATCATCCTAGCTTCCTCATTCCGCAAGAGTGAAAAGAAAATTCTTACGCAAGAAGAAAGAAAAAGTCTAAAAGCGTCGCGCTGCTCTTTTTCAGTTAAGAAATTCTCGATGAAAAATAATATCTTCTTCTGGTGGAAAAAAAATGTCCAGAATAAAATCGTTGGCGACTTCGAGGCGACAAACTCAGCGATCGATCTCGTAGATCCCTCCACCGATTCTTCCGCGAAGCAAGCGGAATCATCCAGTTTCTCAACTGACAGTTGAATTTAACCTTCTAGGTACTGTCTATGAGCGAGGAGCTCAGGCGAGCTCTGTACACGAACAGCGCCGTCTCCATAGACAACGACGTCATCGTTCCCGACCTGGTTGGCACCACTGAGATCCTCAGCGACGAGCACAGGGAACAACTGTGCCGGCACCTGCCAGCCAGGGCGGAGGGATACCTCTGGACCCTCGTCTTCAGCACCAGCCAACATGGATTTAGTCTGAACAGCATGTACAGGAAAATGGCCAAGGTAGAGAGCCCGATCCTCTTGGTGATAGAAGATACAGAGGGCAATGTAAGTTAAGAGGGAAACTTTCTACTTGGAATTTCCTTACTCGTCGTAATATTATACTGATTGTATTACATTATATTCGTAGTTTATATTATAATATTAAGCTATCTTTTTTTTTTTTTTCCTATCGTGACGTTAAACTATAAACGCTTGTCGTGATATTTTTAGACTATATTAAGACTATTTTTATTTTTATCTTGTCGTTTGAATTTTGATGGATGCAAATCGATGCAACTTCCTTGGAAGAGAAATATTTCTTTTCTTTTTCTTTTCCTCTTTTTCTCTATTGCGAAGATTTTATAGTAAATTCGTCAAGAAATATAATATTCTTGAACTTAGGGATTTTTTTGGATCCCGCCTCCCCCTTTGGATCGAAAATATTAAATTATTGTATCATTAATAATAAATAATATCAAATTATTTTTATTCTACAAATCTCTTTTCAATTTTAGATAGATTGAAAATCGATGTAATTTTCTTGGAATGAGCGCGAAAAATAAATATTTTTCTTCTTTTTTTCATCCCCTATTGCGAAATAAAGTAAATATATCAAGAAAATATAATAAATACAATAGTAAAAATATAAAATATTAAAATATAATAAATACAATATTAAAAATATAAAATATAATAATAAATATAATATTAAAAATATAAAATATTAAAATATAATAAATATAATATTCTTGAGATTAGAGGCCCGAAGAGATTTCCTTCTCTGAATCGAAAATATTTTATCATAATATTAAATTATTTTTATTCTACGAACCTCTTTCGAACTCTAATCGATTGAAAATCCTTAAAATTTCCTTAGAATTTTCCTTAGAGCGCAGAGAAATATTTTTCATCCCCTATCGCGAAGATTTTGTAATTAATTCAAGAAATATAATTTTCCTGAGATTAAAGGCCCGGAGAGATTTCTCGATCCCTCTCCACCTCTGAATCGAAAGTAAAACGAAATAAAGTGACCGCGACTGAACAAAGTGACGCGCATATTCGCCGAAATGCACGCCTCGAGGCAGAGAAGGAGGATTCATTTACGTGCCTCGTTATACAGTTCCTTCGCAGCCGGTGAATCATCTGTTGCAATCTCGTGGTTTACAGGTATTTGGTGCGTTGACCTCGTGCTCGCTGCACGTGAGCGACCATTTCTACGGAACCGGCGAGTCCCTCCTCTTCAAATTCACGCCGAAATTCCAGGCGTTCCACTGGACCGGCGACAATCTTTACTTCATCAAGGGTAACAACGAAAGCCTGTCCATCGGCGCCGGGGAGTAAGTGACCATTTTTCAACATTTTCAAGTGTACTTCGACTTTCCTTTCATTGGATCGGTGAATACTCCTACGACGAGACAGAATATGTTAATTTCATTATACAAACAGTGGATTTAGCAAGGGATCATTGAAGACAGAGTATGTTAATTTCATTATACAAACAGTGGATTTAGTAAGGGATCATTGAAGAGATTACACTTATGCCAATGTGGATTAATTTTGTTATGAAACTCTGTGGTCTCAAGGTTGGTGGTCAAGGGTGACTTTCATTACTCCTCTTTCGTCTCTGTGGAATTTTTTCCATAGGGGAAGCATTTAATAAAAAAATTTGTATCAATTGATTAATTAATTAATAGCAGACCGTTTCAATGAGAGGAGAGTCAGATAGAAATTTATAAAATTAAGTTAGTGTTTAAATGCACGAATTTGGTTATTATATTTCGTTGTTTTATTTTTGTTTCCTTATTTTATTTTTATTTTATTTTTGTTATATTTTTGTTTTGTTATTTCATTTTTATTGTATTTTTGTTTCGTTATTTTGTTTTTATTATATTTTTGTTTCGTTATTTTATTTTTGTTATATTTTTGTTTTGTTATTTCATTTTTATTGTATTTTTATTTCGTTATTTTATTTTTATTGTATTTTTGTTTCGTTATTTTATTTTTATTATATTTGTTTTGTTACCTTAATTACAACAAACACGAATAAACTCTGAGTCATTTTATTAATTAGATTGTCAAATGTTTTAAAAAATACAACAAAAATAATTAGAATTGTATATTATCATCAATCCTATCAATATTTTTTTATTATCATTTGTAATAACGTAACATTAAATTTGTACTCATTTTGAATTCAAAATTTGTTTACTAACGTTGGTAGATTTCCATTTCCACGTGTAAAATAGAATATACAAAATTCATCGCTAACGACCTCGGGGAAAAAAATTTTTTAGAAATAGTCGGAAATTACTGGCCGAGTGTGTCGATCGATGTCCAGTCGATTTAAAGTCCACTAGAGGCTAACAAATAATATCTTATCGCTTTCCCAGTGGAAAATTCGGACTGTGGCTGGACGGGGACCTGTACCAAGGCAGGACACAAACGTGCAGCACTTATGGGAACGAGCCGCTCGCGCCCCGAGAAGACTTCGTTGTGAAAACGCTGGAGTGTTGGGCGTTCATATAGGACACAGCCTCCTCGTACACCTTGTCCGCAACTACGCCCTCGCCGCAGCCTAATCTGACCTGAATCCTGAGAGAGAGAGAGAGAGAGTGAGAGGGAGAGTGAGTCTCAGAGCGCGGTGTGGTGGAATGGAATTGTCGTGAGATATCACAACACGGAGGATGACAATTGGCGTCGAGAGAGACATTTTTACCAGAGGAGATTAAAATTGCCGATCAACGGGATTTGCCGGGTTAGCTCGGCTAACCGTCGATAGATTTTTAAAACAGAGAGAAAAAAACCCCCGCAGACGTATTTTGTTAAAAGTCAATAGGAGATTTTTCGAGTGAGAGTGAGAGTGAGAGAGACGTGCGAAGAGCTGTAATTTTTATTGTAACGAAGTATAGTAGAGAAAAAAAAGAAGTTGATAATGGGAGATTTGGGGCAGCAAGCAAGTTGTAAACCAAGGACTGCGAATGACTGCTGATCGATTTTCTCGTTTCGATCGTCCTACGTTTGTTTGATTCTTTTTTTTTTTTTTTTTTTTTTTTTTTTACGTATATATCCACAAACACTCGCGTATATGTGTTTTCGCGTTGAATGAGTCGTTACTTTTGTTGATAATTCTGATTTCACGCGATCGCGTGGCGTTCGTTTTTATTTTATTTTATTTTTTTTCTTTCTCTAGTAAAAAGGATCGAAGGATCGACCACGATGATGAATGAATTTGTTTGTTACGTACGATGATGACGACGACGATGATTATGATTATGGTCGTGGTGTTGCCTTCGAACTAGTCGCGAGTATAATTATAACGTTAATTGATACTAGTAATAGTGCGTCGTTTATGGGAGATTATCACAAGATCGTCGATATGTGTTAACGATGATCAACGATGGCGAGTAAAAGGGAAGAGAATGAGATGAAAGTGTGAATGGTGATCGAGATTGAAAGGGAGAAACGGATACGTCTCTATGACGGAGAGATTCGGTACAATGTAATGCGAGAAAGACGAAAGAAAAGTCACGAATCGATCGATATATGGATACATGCATAATGGATCACGCTAATGATGATAACGATGATACAATACCGTGATGAAAAACACGACACTACGAGAATGCTAAACTAACCGTATTTGTTGATGTGTAGTTTATTGTAGATAGATAAATGTAAATATATATATTACGAGATCGTTTAAGATAACAAACAAACAAAAAAAAAAGAAAAAGAAAAAAAAGAAGTTAATTTTAAAGAAGGAGAAAAAAGCATACAACATATGATACCACGCTAAAGAAAGAGAAAACACACACGTTGCAGAAGACACTCTGTGTAGTTTGTCTCACATGTATATCCCGAAGGACACACACACCGATTATATATATATATATGTACACGAAAAACATACGGTATCGATTCGAAAACGATCACGAGCAACATACACCACTGAATCGAATCGATGGGATGATATTCTGGATGTTGAAAGATCCTAGGTAACTGAAAACAAAGGATAGTTTCAGGAGAAGAAGAAGTAGATAAGCAGTTTCGTGAAAATCGTTGAAAGAGATTAAAAAGCACGTTACCGATTAAATAATATATATATACATATTATCGACACGATGAAATGCGAACCAGAAATCGTAGAAACACGCGAATTAGAAGATCAGAGCAGCGCGTTCGCTTCTTGTGTCTCGAATGACCACAACGAACACACACGCCTGTGCCTCGCTTCGCTCTCTTTCTCTCCCTCTGCTATAGAGCACTTACGCGTAATCAAAATCACGTAAAAAAGAAAAAGAAACTCGCTGTACTTTCAGTTCTACTCAATACTATAGAATATATGTAACAAGATCCTCCAGATCAGAGTCGAAAGGAAAGAAAGTGTCGTTGCGTCGACGCTCTTGCGGTTACACATCTCTTCGTGGGAGCATCATGCAAAACTCTGACAATAAAGAGGAATATCTCGCCGTGGCAATCGAGACTCTTTTTCGTTACACGCTCTTAATAACACCGTTTGTAGCTTTCTCGTTCGATGAATGAACCGAGATACATATATATATATATAAACGAATTCACAGTATTCACCAGCGCGATGCACTGTTTAACATTTATGTTTGCGATTCATTCAACGAGCAGAAAGTATTTTGCAAGATGTTGTAAAGTTTTTCTACACTGCGAACAGCATTTCGCTCGGCTCTGAGGATCAGCGAACCCGATGTCAGTCGTGAGAAACACACACAACCATGAAGACGTAGGACACGACCAGAAAAAAAAAGGGAAAACTGTCTCGAGCTTATAGTTATCTCTTTACTACTGTGAATTAACTTAGAATCGATAGACTGTCGCGAGAGAACCCATCGTTTCTACCGCTTTTTAAACCGTGAATTTTTCCGTTCGAGAACCGAGAGAACAATGCTAGATACTAAACGTTGTTTAACAGTAAAATTAAAAGAAAAGAAAAAAAAAAAAAAAGAAGAAGAAAAAGAAAACACACGCTTCGTTAGATTTTTGGTAATTGACTTGATCTCCGAATCGAAGGGTCAAAGAGTGTGCGAAACGAAGATATATCTGAAAGGCGAGTTCTCCAGTTTGTTGCGAGAAGGATTCTCTTAGCAGTTTTCACAACCAGATGTAACACCGAGGAGAAAAGAGAGAAAGGAAACTGAGACGCCCACATTTCGTACCGTAGCGAGACACACCAGTTTTGCCATTCCTTCCATTTTATCAGGAACAGTTCCCGCGACTCTCGTGACGACTTTCTACGATTTTCGATCTTCCATAGAGTACTGCTTTAAAAAACAACGTCACTGAACTGCGTTAATTGCGTTAAAATCAGCCGTGGTTTCGCTCAGTTTAATGACGAAGAATTTCTTTTTTTTTTTTTCTTTTTCTTTTTTTAAAGCAGCACCACGCGATATAGCGGAAAACACACGGTTGTTTCTGATTATATTCACTACCGGCGTGGATCGGGCTCGAAGATCAAATGGAAATGGGAGAGCGACGAAAATCGTAAAAATCTGAACGAGCGTATTTCCGTGCACTGGTTATGAAATGCACTTTATAAAATAAGATAAGGGAAAAAACGATCGTCTTGGTTTGAAGTGGAGAGAACCTTACGGAGCATGGTTTCTAGACACAGTGGAACAAAATTGGAGAAATATATTTCGAGAGAAAGAGAAGAGAAAGGAGCGGGAAACGCAGCCACGGAGAGCACAAAATACTTAGGTGTATTCAAATTGCGTGTAGCCTACCTATCAACTTTCTGTTAGGCATAGTTTTCAAGTAACACGATCATAGCGTTGTCTAGGACGTATTAAAGTTTATAGGCGTCTATAGGCGCACTCTTGTGATACTAAGGAGTTAAAGAAGAACATAGAAAAACCGAGATAAAAGAGCGGTTTGAAAATATAGAAAAGGAAAAAAAGGAGGAAGTTCGCTTCGAGTGTGTCACTCGGGACAGTTGTTTCTTTCGTGGCAGGGTGAGAGAGGGGAAAAAAAAAAAAAAAAAAAACAATGGTTCCAGATGGAAATCTCTGATAATAATGTACAATATATGTATATCAGCCAGGACAATACCAATTTACATAGAGACGCGATGAAAGAAAAAGAGGAAAAAAAGAGAAGCGAAGTGTGCTCGACCGTGGCAAATTTTTCTCTTTAATTTCTGTTTGGAAAAAAAAAAAAGAAAAAAAGAAGAACGACTCACGACCCTCGCCTCTGAATGCCGAAAATCCACGGTAATAAATGTAATATTGTAACGTGAAATAAAAAAAAAAAAAAAAAAAGAAGATGATATGTGTGTCTGAGAAAAGATACGTTTTTACTTTTCGTTTTCTTCGTTCATTTTTGTTCCTTGTGTTCTTCTTGTCTTATTGGCGACCGCATAATGCGACAGGAAAACGTACGTTATGTACTTTCTTAGTTGTATAATTTCCTTTTACGTTCTGTAATTTTGTCTCATCGGGCGAAATTTGAGAATGAGTTCCTAACGTTCAAGTATAATATAAAATTATCAGAGGGTCATCTGCGCAGACTAATTCGCTTTGTCAGGACACTGTTTGTACAGATTTTTTTCTTTTTCTAAATGCTATCGAAATTTTTCAACACGTTTCGAGAGACACGTCTGTTACCGAAGAAATGAGAGGGGGAAAATGAGAACTGCCCGGAAGGATTCATGTTCTTCTGTCTTCGGAACGAACTTCACCGAACTTCAGAAACATTCTTAAACACTAGTAGATGTCGTCTGATCCGAAATACACGCTACTGCCTCCACTGAATGAAAATCGTAGATTAAGCGTGAACCATCTTGCGAAATCAAGAGAGATCCTAACAATATCGAACGACGAAATACTCCTTTTTTTTCTTGTACGAGGTCGGTTGCGATACACATACATGTTTGCGTGCGAGCTCGAACGTTACCTCGAGAAAAGAATCGAACCGACGTCCATCGCGACAAGTACAATGATATCCGATGATTTAAACAAAGTTCGAGCGCGGTGTATGTTTCGATCCGCTTGAAACCGATATCTTTCTCCTGTCAGATCTTGTCGAGAAATCAGAACCCCTCTCTCTAGCCAGTTTCGAATTCCATCTCGTTGCGTATTACAATTTCTTGATAGGAAAGAAAATAGCGCGAGAAGAATGAAAATTCAATCTGTCTGTAGAAGTTTATTCCGAATCGAGAGGCAAAGTGAAAGAAGGGAAAATTCGATTTATTTTTACCAGTGACGTGTACATTGTAAATTCTTCTGACAGTAGAAGGGTGTCGAGGTGTCGTCGAAGATTCGACAATTCGAAAATGAATGATCACAACGTTCACGAAACACCTACGAATATGAAACTTAACTTAGCTCGCTGTATTTAACCATAGTGGAAGAACCGAGTAATAAGCGTCGTCCTAGCTTTCTCCGTTTCGTGTATCGAGGTGCATTTCCGTAGCGGAAATAGAGATAGAAACGAGCAAGGAACCCTCCGCCACAGCCAAAGTGGAGGAGAGAAACAACTAAGTAACTATATAAATAAAAGCTCACGCGAGAATTATTACTCGTGCTGTAATAATCGCAAAAAAAAAAAAAGAAAAAAAAAAAGAAGTATATGTATCTATAATCGTAGTTGACTAGTGGACGTTTAGCGAGTTAGAGCAGAAGAGAAACAGCAACACCGTTATAAAAAGACAAAACAAAACAAAAAAAAAAAAAGAGAGAGAGAGAAGAACGGAATGGAGAACGAAATGCAAAGACGAAGATGAAGAGGCAACAAGTTTTTGCTAGAAACGAAGAGAAACTTTTCTTGGTACATACACATTGTCAATTAGATTCAGACTGACCGCCAGGGATTGAACATGCATTAACGAAAAATGTATAACCAAAAAGAAGAAAAAAAAAAAAAGAAAAAAAAAACTAATGTGAATTATGAAACAACAACAATTCGATGTTCTTCGATGTTGTAGCTAGATATTGTTGTCGTCGTTGTTGATAATCGGCGTAGCGTGAAGAAACAACTCTTCGAGAACGACGAGAAGGAGAAGGGGAAGTTGGTGAGAATATTTCAAACGAAGAAAAAACGAAGAAGCTCAAAACGTGTGAGGAATCGGAGGAATATCAGTATATACATATGATACTTGAGCGATCCTCAATTTTCGAATCCGATTCACCGTGCGAAATTGAAAGAGAAATTGTGTATCGATTGTTGCAGAGAATCGGCTATCGGCTTCACGCTATGTCCTTGAACCGTAGTCTGTTTTACACGTAGACACAGCAACCAGAAATGAATATTCATAGAGAGAGGAACACAGAACATTAAGTTCTTATCTTGCGTCTGTGTCGTCGAGTAATTTACTTTCAAAGTTTCTTTCTTTTTCTTTTTTGTTTCAATTAACCAATCAAACTACTCTAGATCCGGTATGATTTACGATCAGATCAACAGTGGAACGAACTTGGGTTTTAATAAATATCTCGAGTCAATATGTGCTTGAAAGCGATAAATGTGACACAACGGTCACGTTTTAATGAATCGAGTACTATGTTATCGTATTCAGGAAGATTCAAGCGCGTTGCCACTTTACTTTGCCGTTCTTGCTGATAAAAATCGTCGTGTGCTCGTCGAGTTGTTGAGAATTTTTAGCGATTTCAAAGCATATGATCTCCGACTCGATAAGCAACCTCTTACTCTAAATAACTAAGTACGTGCATTTCGCGCGGAGATACGTGGAACATTCTCCAAGAAATTCTTCGAAAGTCGAAACAAATTTCGTTTTTTATGAAAGAAATATTATTAAACGGACTTTTCTGGATCACTTTGCAAATGAAAAATCGTCCACTGGTTTATGCTGTCGTTAAATTGTACCGTCACGATTATCTTTTATTATTATTTTATTATCCCTCTGTTACTTTCGTTTTCAAATTACTTGAAAGTATTACCATACGCTGTATACGTTCCATTGTTTCCTCGTGATTTCGTTATATACGAGCCACCTGACCAATTTATTTTTCTTTTTCCATGTTTTAACGAAGGTCGATTTAAAAAAAAAAAAAAAAAAACAAAAAAAACCTTAATGAACAAACCAACACTAAACAGTAATTGTACCGCGTACTCTCACTAGCAAACAAAATATACGTATAAGACTCGAATCCCCTCCCCCCCCTCCCTTCCCACCTCTCTCCCGTGCGAACTGCGCAAACGATATTCTAAAAAACATTTTTACACTGTCGCGCTTCGTCACTGATCGAAGAGTCATTCATCCTCGCGATTATTTCTAGAACGAAGTTGTTCTTTTTTTTTTTTTTTTTTTTCGATCGATCGGTCGAAGGAATTTCGGCTGTCGTTTGTTCGACCGATCGGGATGGAAAAGACGTGAAAAAAGCAAAAAAAGAAAAAAAGAAGAAGGAAATGTCGTCTCTCTGAACTCGAAACATTTTTTTCACATGAAATACCGATCAACGACATTATTGCATCACGAAATTTTTGCATCAAGAGGCCCAGGAGAACAAAAAATATCAGCCAGCTTAAGGTAAAACGAAATTGTTCTATCGAGAAGAAAAAAGAAAAGAGAGAGAGAGAGAGAGAAGAATAGAAATCATTCAGTCTATCCCCGATAGTCGAGAAACTTTCGAGAAGCTTACAAATATCGAAAGGAAAAACAAAGCATATCCTCTCCCGATTCAAAAGATACTTTTCAACGTTTCCAGTTTCAAGCCCTTGTCCGAGGGAAGAGAATCATCGAGGGCAAAGAAATCGAAAGGGGAAAAAAAAAAAGAAAAAGAAGAAAAGGAAGAAAATCCGAGCGACAGGGGAGACAAAAGCCCTCTCCAAACACACACAACTCTCTGGACCAATGAATTTTACACTTACTAATGTACTATCGCCTAAATCGTCACTTTATCGCGAAAGTAAGTTTCTCTCCCGCGTCTGGATCCCGAATCTTAGAGGACGCCATTCAACAGGATTTCGAACAATCATTCTTTCACGAAATTCTCACAGAACAGTAAAACTCACGCTGAAAAACTCACAAACAAAAACACACTGTGTATCTATCGTAATCGTATATATCTAGCCAACTGTATACCGTGTATATGCGGATATTTAATATCGTCGATGGGTGTAAGATTGATCGGACAGGATGAAAATTGAGGATACACGTCTGCAAATTGTCCATTTCTCGAAAGGAAGAAAAAAAATAAAATAAAATAAGATAAAACTTATCGCGTGAATAATCTATGTCTATTAATAGAGAGAGTCGAACAAGTTTTATTTTCTGAATCCGATAGATTTCGTTTTGAGAAATCACAGTGACACATTTCTGGGAAACGTTCTTATCTAGGAGATAACGATTATCGTAGAGATAACGGCGAATTATCAAACACGTTGTTATATTTTTGTAATATAGTTGGATCTGCATTGGCAAATAATATCGCAAACGTGTATCCTTCGTTGAAGCAACCGCGTGTAAAAAAAAACAAAAATCGGTGAGGAAATGCGAGTGTTCGTGTGTATGCATGTATATATAACGTATATTATGTATATATATACACACAGCGTACAGGCAGGAGGCGTGTATGTGTGTATATACTACCACACACGTGTACATTGCGTATACATAAACTAAAAATTTTAGCGTCGCAGCGTGCATACTCAGCAAAACAGGAAAATCTGTAGCGAACGAGGCCACTATACATATATACATAAATATACATATACATATATATATATATAAATATATAAATAAAAATATAAATATATACATACAAGTAACGATTAATTGTAACGTTGTAAAGCTGTGAGTAAACAAACAGAAAAAAAAATACAAAAAACAAAAGAATTACGACTGTAATGACGGCACCAGAGTTACTAAACCGGGGATAGGATATACCGGAAAGACAGAGAGGGATTTATTTTTTTGCCAAGAGAATTCAAACCTCTCTCCTCCTCCTACCCCCCCCCCCCCTCCGGTATGCGGTGTGGTATGGATTAAGAGAAAAAAAAAAAAAAAGAGAGTGAGTATTTTGCAAATTGAACAGAGAGCGATGCAAGTACTCTGTTGCATGTTTCGTGCGTTATGTATGTAATATCGACGTCAAAATAGTCAATCTTGTTCCGTTTGCAAAGAAGCCACGGATCACCTTTGGATGCGTGTGCGCGTACATACGCTTCGTGAATTGTGATATGTGTGCCGCACACACGCATATATGTATACAAAGATGAATATACAAGAGATATTCAATAAAACGCCAATATTGTGAAGAAAAACGTTTCCAGTGTCATTCAATGTTCAAACTGTAGAGACAGTATACCTTTTATTATTATATACGCTGTTCAATTTTTTTTTTTTTTTTTTTTTGTTTTTAAATAACTCGACGTGTAAGCATAAACTACGTTACTCAAACTATATATTACTACTAGGAAAATTATAATAACAAAGTAACTTCTAGACTCGAGCATTTCTGAAATGCCCTTAAAATTATTATTGATTATTTTAATTTTGAAATAATTTCTAAGATAAATATGATAATCTTAAATGATAATCTTAATGTCCATCGAAGTGGTCATTAATTTTTAAAGGAACCTGTTACAATTAAATTAACTTCATCATCTTCTTTTTGTTATAAACGGCTGTAATAAGACTCGTGTTGAACCATGTCTCTCGTAACGTCATTGACAGTAGCACAGCCTGCAAATTGATTTTGAAATATTTATAAAATTACACACGATGGTAATTCCACGCGAATGACTATCATACCTGACAACGCGAATGCAACATCAATCTCTTTCCTGAACACTTCGAGAACCGCTCTTGCGCCATTCTTACCGTCACAAGTCAAACCCCACAACATTGGTCGGCCAACAAATACCTACAAAGTATATAAAAATAGGAATTGAAACAACAATTTGCATAATTTGTTATATTCTTACCATTTTGGCGCCCAAAGCAAGTGCCTTGAAAACATCAATTCCTTGCCTCACACCCCCATCCATGTAGACCTCTATTCTACCATCTACAGCTTTTGTTATTTCTGACAATGCCTCGATCTATATAAATTACATTTATTCTAATTGAATATTGTAATATAATATGAAAAGAGTACACTCTACAAAGAGAGATGACAAACCGAGGCCGGAATAGTGTCAATTTGCCGAGCGCCATGATTTGAAACAACAATCGCCGATGCTCCATATTCGATGGCTAACAGTGCGTCTTGCGGGGTGAGAATTCCTTTTAAAATGAGCGGCAGCTTCGTGATGCTGCAAGAAACAATTAACTCGGTATTCGTTTCAACTCCTTCCAATTGAAATTCCATTGAAATTAACGAAATTATCTAACAACCTTTTCAGCCATTTGATGTCATTCCACGTCAAGGAGGCGTCAAACAAATTCGTGACGTATTCGTTCAAACCAGAGCCAGATTCGGCATTGTTTATTTTACTGGACAATTCTCCTTCAAAGTTTCGTAATCTAAAAATATATACATATATATGTGTGTATATATATATATATATATTTTTTTTTTCATATTTTATGTGTCAAAATTTTAATATTAAATAATACGACCACTACCTTAAATGACTTGGAAGAGAAAACTTGTTCTTAATGTCTAAACGTCTGTCGCCGAATAGCGGTGCATCGACAGTAAGAAGAAGAGCTTTAAAACCAGCGCGCTCCGCTCTCGAGACTAAATTTAGGGTAACATTGCGATCCTTGTATATGTACAGCTGGAACCATTTTATCGCGTCTGGCGCAGCCTCGGCGACTTCTTCAATACTACTTGTTGATATCGTCGAGAGTATGTAGATCGTGCCCGCTTCTTGGGCGGCTGAAAAAATTAAAATATCGACTCGATTTTATCTCTCGCTTTTCTACATAGATGTCTAGAAACTCGAAGAACTTTCAAACTACATTTAAATCTTCTAGATCTAAATGTAGTTTGAAAATAGTTTATTCTTCGAGTAAAAACCATCTGTCTTTTCTTTTTAATCGACAAAAATTAAACTGTGCCTTGCGAGAACGTTAAACACCAAACATTCAAAAGTTAGAGGGCCAGACCTAGAGTGTTTTTGAACAAGATGGTGCATAGTTTTCAATGTATCGAATGCACTCCGGCCGGTCGAGAACCGCTTCGATTCCAGAGGATCGATCCTCAGTCGACGCGTGGCAACCGTCTCTACCCCATGTGTTTTTATCGCGACAGATTTATCCAACGTTCCGTATCGAAGATAGCAGCTGATAAGCTACCGCCGATTGCACACACATGAGGTTAGTTTCGCGCAGATAGTTTGCCAGGCCGGTGACTGGCAGCGGGTTTTCGCAGGTCTCATCGCGCGACATGAGTGTTTCACGATGATGAGAAGAAATGTCGTGAGCCTGATAAAGTTCTTCCTACTGGCGGTTTTCACCGTATTCCTGACGGTCGTTGTGTTTCGTTACGTGCGGACATCACCTAACCATGAAATCGTGACACCGATCGCCGTATTGGTTGGCATTGACGACAGTCAGAAGAATCTCATCGATTCCAGGCAGAATTTCAACGACCATCTTTATCAGGTATGGGTTAAAGACCTGCTCATTATTGGCGCAAGTAAAACAGGTTTAGCAATATATCTTAGCCTTCTGCATTCCGCGCAGTAGCGTACGTCGCTTTCACGAGCCCCCGTGCAAAATAATATTTATTTCTACATTGGCGCTGGAACCTGTCAATAACTCAATAATTCAAGTATGAAATACTTGTAGAAAAGGTAAATGCAAAGCAAGGCGTATGATGCGAGTTATAAATTTACAAAATTTCTCTGTGAGAAAGACAAATTTGACTACTCTGGTGATTCTGTAGTATTAAGGTGAGATTCATTGTTAATGGCATAAATATTTGAATGGAACTTTTTTGCAGGACATTGATGAGAAAATAGACTGGCACGATTATGAGAAAATTGAAGAAGAGAAGAAAAGGAGTGGAACGGGTGAACATGGGAAACCTGCATTCCTTTCGCCATCTCTTGATGCACTGAAAGAAAAGTTATATCAGGTAAATGGCTTTAATGCTGCGCTCAGCGATGAGATTTCAATGAACCGCTCAGTACCTGACATTAGGCACCCTGGCTGTAAGAAGAAGAAATATTTGAAAAATCTTGATTCAGTTTCTGTGATAGTCTCCTTCCATAATGAACACTTTAGCACATTAATGCGCACTTGTTGGAGCGTTATTAACCGTTCACCAGCATCTCTTCTCAAGGAAATTATACTGGTCGATGATGCTAGCACCAAGACAGAATTGAAAAAGCCTTTAGATGATTATATAGCCAGACACTTGCCAAAAGTGAAAGTTGTAAGATTGGTGGAGCGTTCTGGTTTAATTAAAGGTCGGTTAGCTGGTGCAAAGATTGCAAAAGCAAAGGTACTTGTATTCTTGGACTCTCATAGTGAGGCAAATGTCAATTGGTTGCCACCTTTGTTAGAACCTATTGCACAGAACTACAAAACTTGCGTGTGCCCTTTTATTGATGTGATAGCTTATGAGACATTTGAGTACAGAGCTCAAGATGAAGGCGCAAGAGGTGCTTTTGACTGGGAATTGTACTACAAACGCTTGCCATTGTTACCCGAAGATCTGCAAAATCCAACAGAGCCATTTAAAAGCCCAGTAATGGCAGGTGGACTATTTGCCATTAGCGCAAAGTTCTTTTGGGAATTAGGTGGATATGATCCAGAATTAGATATATGGGGAGGTGAACAGTATGAGCTATCATTCAAAATTTGGCAGTGTGGTGGCCAAATGTATGATGCCCCTTGTTCGAGAGTAGGTCACATTTATAGAAAGTTCCCACCTTTTCCCAATCCAGGCAAAGGGGACTTTTTGGGAAAGAATTACAAGAGAGTAGCAGAAGTGTGGATGGATGAGTATGCAGAGTATATCTACAGAAGACGACCGCATTTGAGGTCACTGGATCCTGGAAATTTGAAAGAGCAAAGAGATTTGAGAGCTAGGCTACATTGCAAACCGTTCAAGTGGTTCATGGAAAACATAGCGTTTGATCTCGTCGACGTGTATCCACCCGTCGAGCCCGATGACTTTGCATCTGGAGAAATTCGTAACATAGGCGTGCCAGAATTGTGCCTGGACTCGAAAAAACGAAGGAAAGACGAACTCGTTGCGATCGATGTCTGCATAAAGGATAATCCAAAAATTATAGGAGAACAAGAATTCAAATTGACTTGGCACAAAGACATTAGACCAAAGGATCGTACAGAATGTTTAGATGTCTCGAAGGGAGGTACGAAAGCACCAGTCACTTTGTATCCCTGCCACGGAGGTCAAGGGAATCAATTGTGGCGTTACAACGTTGAGAAACAATGGCTGATGCACGGTTACTCGTCGAGATGTCTAGACATGGATCCAGCAAGCAAAAAAGTCTTCGTGACGAATTGTGACGTAGCCGCTGCCACACAGAAATGGAGAATAGAGAAAGTGAATATGAAAGCTATTAATAACTGGGATAACGTGGGACCCAAACGACATTAATTCGATTGCCTTTTATTGCCGTAACTTTCTTAGCCCCTAAACGTCTAATTTAGTTACATGTATAAATATACAAACATACGTTCCATTTTCATTGACTAGTCATCTGAAATTTTATTAATTGAATTCAGTCTCTTTGTATCAAAATACATATTTTGACATTGCGAGCTTGCCTTACACATGATACGACATGAAATATTGCTTCCTCTTTTTTTTTTTTATAAGCAATTCTTACCAGTATTCCCATGGTGACACATTTTTTAACGCATTTCCATCGATGTAAATACTGTACGAACTCTCTGTTGTGCCTTAAACGTATAGCTGCATTTAGAACTTACGTACGTTATAATTATAGTGATTACTTTACTTACAAAGTAATTTCGCTTCAAAGCTCAATTTTATAGGTATTTCCTTTTTTATTAATACAACTAGCATAGTTAAGGATTTATAAACGAACTGATCGACATATAAAATTACCTTATTGCCAAATTTTTTCAGAGTTAGTCGATTAAGTTCATTTGACTGAAGTAAAGCGAGATGTACATTTTATAATGTACAAGAGTAGACGGATAAATTTGTTTTTCGTGCGATTATGAGATCAAGAATTCTTCTGTACAAGACTTTCATTTACAAAGGAGCTAAGTAATGATAAGTAATATTTTTAAACAAATGACAATGTCTGCAAACATATCATCTTATTGCATATATAATGAATTATCGATCATTTAACTTTTTATACGATCCAACGCGACTTTTTTATGTATATTTGTAACTATATGACGAGGAAAACGACAACTTAATTTCTGTACAGACTCGAATAAATTAAAGTAAAAGAAAAAAAAAAAGAGAAAAAAATTGCCTATTTTATAGGAAATCGTGTATGTTGTTTATTCAATTCTACACCGTATACTCCACGTTATAATATTTTTAACAAACGTGAAAAAAGTTCGACTGTGATCGTCGCCGATTAACCGAACTAATTAAAGTTACGTATTTGTGATTGCAACTATTTTTGTAAGATATTTGCGTAAGTTAATAAACATTTTTATTAAATCTACATACGTTACACAATGTGTTTGATATTTAAAAAGTGAGAGATTATCAACAAGTGAAAGTGAAAATGATATGCAAACTCATGATAGAACATTATTGTAATCAGTGTTAAAATTTGATACGCGTACCTCTTGCGTTTGCGCATTCGCCCTCGGGATGTGCCATACGTTGCATAGCCGCTGGCGCAACTCCCAATGGCATCGAGATTCTTTCACCTAAAATCGTGGTGGTCAAATCCCTCTTGGAAACATTTCTTAAAAATCGTGGCCTTATCCTGTACCTGTAAAGCGTGGCAATTTTTCTTTTAATGGAAAATCATAAGATTAGCAAGATTAACAAATAGATTAGATTAGAAAACTATGCATGTACTTGGATTATAGTTATAATCCTATTGATTCAGTTTCATGTTCTTTAAAGAAATTGCTTTTCAATTTTTTTTTTTATCTTGACATGATCAGTTGTGTCAGATTTTTCATTGACTGTTCATTAGAGAAAAAGAATCGCGAGAAATTGTAGAAAATTTTATCGTACACTTTCGAGGGTTTTGCACATTCTCATTTTTAACACTTACTTTTTAAAAGCTTCCACGTTCAGCTTCAAACTGAACATCTCACCCGCGCCAGAATTGTAATAATCTCTGACGGACGGCGTCAGATGCTTTAAAGCGTACTTCTCGAAGTCCTCGATACAGATCATTGATTCAGCCATGGTATCTACGATTAATATTAATAATTCACATCAAGCATTTGAACATTTGCGTGTAAAGCATTTCGGAACCGATGGTACAACAGGCATCAAACATTGTGCCAGAACGAAATATTAATTAATCATTAACATAATCGAGTCCATTTACAGTGCTAATAAATCGCACGATGCACAGAGTTTCTACCATTCGAATATTTTCGCAATTACATACACCGTGTATAAATCTAAAAAGAATTTCCAATGAAATTACCGTTTTTATACGCAGCGAATACTGATCAAAATTAACTAATTAACTTGACACTCGCGCGAACGCAAGGAAAACTGGCGACACGAGACAGATCGATCTTTCTTCTTGAACAGTCAAACCATGAGTCGATTGATTCCCGGAGCGAGGAAATCGTACAATTTAAATGGCTCCGACAACTGGCCTTACAACTAGTGACAGAAACTGACGCGAAATCATCCAGATAACCCCGGAGAGGTAGCGTGCCCCCTAATGTTACTGATAAAACTGTTCACTTTATCTTGACGCTGTTTATCTTTGCGGAATTTAATGAAAGGCTCGTGTGTTTCCCCGAATGCCGGAAAATGAATCGCCGTCTGTATTCCGAAATCAACACGGGATCACAATGATGTAATTAATGGTCATAACTCGCTCAGATATAGACGTAGATGACTTAAAAGTTCGCTGTTACGGTTATCGGTCAAGTATAAACTGATTGACGATCATCCTTGCGAACAGTTACGCAGAAAAATAATACGTACAACGTGGACACACTGTGTCGGGACTTGTAATTTCGCTTCATTTCGCTATGTAACATTACAATAGCGCATGTAAAATAAAAACATTCGGTGGCAAATAGCGAATGTTGTAACACTTCTGAACGATAGAGTACGTTATTTAATTATAAGATTAGGATTCTTTTTCTTTTTTTTTTAAGATATTTCAGCACTCGAGACTTTTTTAAAATATTTCAGCACTCGAAAGATTAGTTTTTCTTTATGTAACATGCGAGATTAACAATTAAATACGTTCCAATATCGATCTATGTTGCAATCATTGATTAGTTTTTCAATGGCGATTCATACACGCGTTTTAGATTATGCCGATTAAACGATTAATTCGTACGTGTCGATGAATGCCGTCGAAATGAAACCCGATTATAATAGTTAACTACAAGCGTTGTATTATTGATTGCGCTCTTGATAAGATTGATAATGCGTAATATTTCCGTGCTTATCGTCGAATGCCGCAACTATCTAAATTACACAATTTGAAACGGCGGGGTCTCGTGAAAATTTCGAAGCCCGATCGATGATTAGCGAGAGAAAAGAAAAAAAACATGTTGACAAAAATTGCTTGTGCAATGCTCGCTGAACGTAACATTTTCAGTAACGAATAATCTTTCTTTTAGGCCAAAAACAATCTTAAATGCGTGTCTATCGGCATTTGTGCAAGATACAATTTGTTACTTTGTGAGAAAAGAAAAAAAAACATGTCCCAAAAACGTGTTGACAAAAATTGCTTGTGCAATGCTCGCTGAACGTAACATTTTCAGTAACGAATAATCTTTCTTTTAGGCAAAAAACAATCTTAAATGCGTGTCTATCGGCATTTGTGCAAGATACAATTTGTTACTTTGTGACTTAGGAGAAAAAGATTCGATAGCGTTCAGACGAGTGAACTTCAAACTCCGCCGATTACAACGAAAACGAGCGAAAATCGACTGAAATATTTTCATGGACGCAGTAAAAATTAAAATGAGGTTCTCTTTCGTGAAACGTGCAATAATAGATATTGCATATCTGTTGCGTATTTTTGCATCGGCGAAGTTAAGTTTGTTTAAATCGCTGTCTACTACCAAATGCAATGCACAAGAAATCTTCAGGTTATCGAACAGAGAGGACGGAGATGGAAACGTGGAAATGGGTCGATACAGTTCCTCTTTCTTTTTTTTTTTTTTTAACCGTACTTTATTACATTCTGTTAGAAATAATACACAAATGATTCTGCAGGGGCGGCGAAGCTATTCACGCCCCCCTCCTCGCGCACGAGGTGAATTTGTCGCGTCGATCAAGAAATCGAGAGCCTCCGTGCGGATCGTGTGGCGAACCGTCGTCTGCGATTCACGGATGGAAATGGATCGATCATGCCCGTGTTTAAATCGAGACTATGTATATGTAATCTTAATTAATTATTTATATTAATGAAAGTCTGCAGGGGGCCATAAATATATTTATAGATAGATAGAGAGAAAGAGAGAGAGAGAGAGAGAGAAGGGCACGTCGATTCTTTTCCCTTTCATTTTTTTTTTTTTTTTTTTAATTATCCTTATCCTCATAGGATCGCAGACTCGGTTGGCACAATTTCTTATTAACGTTCGAGTAAGTAAAATGCTTACGTAAATGCGCCTATTTGTAAAAATGAATAATGTCAGAAACTGACGTGAGCGATTAGTCTCCCTTTCTAGCCATCTTATACGAAGTACGTTCTTTCTCGGTTATGT
Source organism: Frieseomelitta varia (assembly GCF_011392965.1). Classification (NCBI taxonomy): domain Eukaryota; kingdom Metazoa; phylum Arthropoda; class Insecta; order Hymenoptera; family Apidae; genus Frieseomelitta; species Frieseomelitta varia. Next base: position 46,031 of record NW_025110665.1, read on the forward strand.
TTTTTTTTTTTTAGCTTCTTTATGCTTTGCTCTATGATTCTCTTTTTTTTTTTTGTTTAAATTTGTCCATCGACTGCCAAAATTAGGAGTATCATTCTTTGTTGTTGTTGTTTCTTTCTTTTTTTTTTCTTTTTCATTTCTTTTTTGATATCATTTTCGTTTGATCGTCAATATTTGGTTTTACAAGCGAGTATTTTTCTAGTCGTGGACGCCTAAAAGAAGACATCGGATTAATCGATTAACAGACTCTCCCTTTCTCCCTTCGCAGTGTAGTGAAGAAATTTCTCAATCTTACCTCAAGTTGTTTCTCGGATTATTTCACGATATTATCACGGCGATTTTCTCTTCTCTAGGAAAACAGTGTCGCGTTTCGATCATAGCGGTTCAAGTTTTAACCACACTGAACCATTTACGAAAAATAGTAGTATCGTTATTCTTCGATATTTTCTTTGAAAAAAAAAAAAAAAAACGACGCCAGGAATTCGATCTCTTTCTTAAAAAAGATTCGACGATTGGAAAAATAGAGTTAATTACCTCTACAAGAGGATGTAAACGTTCAATTGTTAAGCAAGCGTGTGTTTTCGGCCTTAAAAAATTCTTGGTAGACTGAGGGAACCGATGATCCCAACGATCAGAATCACAGATCGTTTCACACTCGGGACGAACAAAAAAGGAAAACGGAAATGAATTGGAGAGATCGACGAGGCACAATCTATTGAAGCACCATAGGCTGAGTGGTTTATCTCGATTCGATATAAAACCGATAATTAACAGCACGCGAATGGGGAAACAGTATCGATCGTTGTTCACGTTTCTTCGTGATTCGGTTTCGGGAAGGTTGGAAGAAACGCGCGATTCGATGAGGGGCAAAATGCACGAGCGAAAATCACATCTCTCTCTGCTGTCACATTTGTTTAACAAATGAAGAAAGAAGATGTGTATTTCGCGGAAAGGTATCGAGGGATTTTTCCGATTGAAAATCTCACTTCCCTCGTCGTCGAATTTTCGTCTTCAACTTTATCGCTTCGAACCAAGTTAATAATCACTTGTTACTCTCGTTTGTGTGATAATTGATTCATGGATCAACGTGATCGAAGTTCTTCGTTCTATTTTTTTTTTTTTTTTTTTTTTTTTTTAATTTTTTTTTTTTTTTTTTTAAGTTTCAACATTCCATAGAATTCTCTATTAGTTAATGCCTGCACAATGCAGCCCTTTCAAATAAATACAGACAACGGAAACGGCTTCGAGGAACGCGAGCAACGTTCTATATTCGTCCTGCGAATATCTCTGGGTTGTCCTTTATTCATGGGCTGTGTGTCACAAGGAACGTAGTTCTCTCACGGAGTCTTTTTTTTTTTTTTTATAAATCTCTTTTTCTGGCAGTCGTCTACGGTACGAAACCGAACGATATTCTGCTACGAGACACAGTGGATCTTGTGCAGTTGCGATGATCTTTGTGCAGCGAAATTTCATTGTCTCACCATCTCTAATAACTAAGGGATATTCTTTGCTCCGTCTTTCCCTTCCTTCTCGTATTTCTTTTTTTTCTTCCTCTTTTTTCTTTCAATGCGACAAGTCGTAATTCGCGAATCGAGAAACGTGTCGCTTGTGACGTTAGTTTAGTCCTAATATAGGACAGCGAAGGTTATTAATATTCTGTACCCGTCCGTACAGTCAAGCTCACGAAAAAAAAGTCTTCGAATCATCGTATCCATAATTATCGAGATGTAAAATTCGCCGCGACACCGCGGTGAATAGACAAGAGAGATTAAAAAGTGTGTGAGTAACGTTTAAAAGGAAATCCGATAACGTGATCAATGTGAAGAATTGATAAAGTAAGAAACGTATACAAGTATACTGGAGTCACAAAATTGTTAAAAGTTATGAATTATTTTTGTATCAATCCATGCCAATGGTAAAAAATAATTTTCCTATCTCCGTGATAATGTCAACTACTGGCCGAAAACGTCTGACAATGAGAAGATAATGCCTTTATCCTGCAAGTAATTGCAAAACATTCTTTCCGAAACTGATAGCAATTATCCCAACAAATTTTGAATGCAGTGGGTTATTTTTTTTTTTTTTTCTATAAAAGTTAATTTTTTTCCCTGTTTAACTTTATTCGCAATGTTCCTTTTATTTTTGAATTTCTCAATTGTTTAGTACAATTTTCTTCATTAATTTCACTAACAACTTCAGCTTGCTCTTACCTTCTTGTAGCCACACTCGTGAAATTACTATTTACTACGGAACACTTGCGTCTCAGATTGTGCCTTAGCATGGACTGAAAATTGTACTGATTATATATTGAATACCGAGTTTATATCACATGTCCTTCCGCGAAGAATTCCAAGAATTTTCTGATTCCCGTAAGCAATATTTCTTACTTTCTCAATTCTGTTTACGTTATCGGGTTTTTTTCCAACTTTACTCACACATTTCCAACAAAACATGAACACTTCGTTTGTTTCCAAAACACTGTTTTTTTTTTTTTTTTTTTTTTTTTTTTTTTTTTTTGTTTTTCAATCTTAATAATCTCAATAATAAGGAACGCAACGATTCAAAGACTTTCGTAAACAACACTGTATCTGTGATATCGTGTAATATTTCATAAACCTAGCGATTAGAATTATTTTACGTCGCTATTAATCGAACCGAACGATCTTCGATTCCCGATTCAATCCCTGTACAATTCGATCGTTATTTTCGTATTGTGAAGTACAATCGTGAACTGCTATTAAAAACTCGCATTCGTTTCGTAGACGCATCTCATTGAAAAAGAATCGCGCGTGGAGAACCGTAGAAAAAAAAGAAGATAAATCTTTGCATCTTCACGCGCAAGCTTGACAACGAGTTTTAGTGTGTAAGACTTCGTCCGCAATAAAAAGACAAAGAAGAAGAAAAAAAAAAAAGAAAAAAAAGGAAAAATTGAACAAAAGCGTGTATTTGACGGACACAGAGCATATATACACACTTCCTTTTACATTTGGTTTCGAACGAAATCAGCTTGAAACCGGCTGGCTCGATTATCAACGCTCTCAGACGAGTCTAGCGAAATTTCACGCTCCGTTTTTTTTTTTTTTTTTTTTTTTTTTTTTTCATTATTTATTATCTTTGATAGGCAGACACTCGTCGCACGAGTGACGAAGGCCAAACAAAAAAACGTTCAACGTCGAATCGAACCACGATTTCGAGCTTTATATAATCTCTTTTTATCTACCGACTAAATTTCCATACGATACTCGACGTCGGATGTCGAACGATTTCATTCGTATACACACGTGAACAGGATCATCACGTGAGAGCCATCGCCAAATTTCTTTCTTTCTTTTTTTCTTTTTTCTTTTTTCTAAGAGTCGTCAGTCCTACTACGTTTATGTCTGTTTTTTTTTTCTTTTTTTTTCTTCCTTCCACGATCGAAACAGCAATCGAGAAAGAAGAATCACGCAAAAGTGAACAAAAAGAACGATTCCGTCTATCTTCTGTTTGCAATTTCCTCGTTTATTCAGATCATTTTTGTTAGACACGTGCTGAAAACTGAGAACCGTAACAGGGTAATGATTTGGACATCTTTATCCGCTTTTGTAATCTGCGATAACACACAGATTAGGAGAGGAGGAGGAGGACGATCCATTTTAATTTACGAATTAATTAGGTCGACAAAAACTGCCTGACGATTACTTAACGACGTTTTTTCGATTACTTTTTAAAGTGTCAAAGATACAAAGTTGGAGAGGAGTCTCGTCCGATGGTCATGTTCGGCACTTCGCTCGAGAAGAACCATCAAAAATCAATAGGTTCGTTCCGTTCCTTTCTTCAAACGGATGTAAATGAAAATGGATCGATCCCGTGTGTCGAGCTTTCTTAAAAAGTAATCAATGAACAATCCGGCCCAACATGTTCCGCCAAAACAGAATTCAGCCATTCAAAGAAAGAAAGATGCAAACTTATAAGGTTCTGCTTTATCGAATAACGCGGTTGACGCTTTAAAGGCAGAGAACAGGCTCTTGCCCTTGCGTTAACCCTTTGCAGTCCAATACGTTTTCGCGTGTAAGAAGGCAGTTTGGAATAAATTTAAACCTTTCACGATGCCGTCACAATCGATCCGTCATCGTTCCTTGCGTGCTCTTCGGTTTTACGCACGATGTTATTCAAAGTAAAAATCCAGCAACGGCGCGATGATATTTTCCAATCTGTCTCAGCATCAAAATGGTCATTTCTCGCCGGATCAATCAAGAGAAAAAAAAAGAACGCCCCAAAGACGGAAGAATGTATTTCATCGATGGAGCGCAAAGGGTTCGGCAATGAAATCAGTACGCGTGTTAATTGTAAATACATTGACCGCTTAACGAGGTAGTTTCATTGTTGAATCATTTCACGTTTCTCGTATCTTTTTCTTTTCCTCTTCTTTTCCTTTCTCTTTTTAATTTTTTATTCAATTTCCTTTGTTTCATTCGTATCGCTTGGCTTTTTTCTTTTTCCATTCTCGAAGTAGCCTCGATGGGGGGGGGGAATTGTCAAAGGCAAATGAAGGAAACACGAGCACTGAACAAGCAGCGGATGTGTCCCGTGGATAGGTTCCTGATGCCCCGATTGAAAAAAAGACGATGATGCTTCGAAAAAGATGCTCTGTTTCATTGAAACTTTGGGAATTTTGTTTCCTTTGCACCATTGTTTACTTGAAACGAGAAAAAGAGAAGGAAAGAAACCGAAAATCGTTCGAACAATCGTCGCACTGGTGAAGAAAAAAAATAAAAAAATAAAAAAAAAATGAAGAAACTTCAAGAGCTACGCTACTAAATGAACGAGGGTTCGTTAATCTCCTTCGGTTTATTTAATTTTACTGACTAGAGCGTCGATCGAGTTAATACATAAAATTACCTTTACAACTAAAACTAAACGGACATCGACGAGGGACTCTTTTCTCCTTCTTCTCCTTTTTCTTTTTCTTTTTTCTTTTTGTATCCTCTTTTATCGTTCTTTTTTACTTTATATTTCATGAAATTTCACTTCGCGTGCGCGCTTCGAATTATTATAACTGTTTCTCTTTCTTCGTCCCATTTTCGCGTCTTTTTCTTTTTGTTTATAAATATCACTTTTTTCCCTTTTTTTTTTTGCTTAAGCATACAACTGTACAACTTCACCATTTTTTCTTTTTTTCCTTTTCTTCATTGCTTTACACGCATTTGCCTTTGATTTTGATTAACGTGTTGTATCAGTCACCTTCGCTTATTATCGAGATTTCAAATATTGTTTCCTTTTTCGTTTTTTCTTGCTCATTTTTGCATTCACGTTTCATCGTTGTTGTTCTCTGTATAAGTAATGTTCCGTGCAAAAAAAAAAAAAAAAGAAAAAAAAATAATAGGAAGGTTCCGATCGTCTTTGTTTCTTTTCATCGACTATAAAAAAAAAAAAAAAAAAAAAAAAAGCTTTT